>NC_069126.1:26276633-26576633 GCF_026914265.1 Mya arenaria
GGTATACTCTGTATGTATGGGATCGGTATTCTCTGCATGTATGGGATTGGTATACTCTGCATGTACGGGATTGGTATTCTCTCCATGTATGGGATTGGTATACTCTGTATGTATGGGATTGGTATACTCACCATGCATGGAACTGGTATTCTCTTCATGTATGGGATTGGTATACTCTGTATGTATGAGATTGGTATTCTCTCCATGTATGGAATTGGTATTTTCTGCATGTATGGGATTGGTATACTCTGTATGTATGAGATAGGTATGCTTTGTATGTATGGGATTGGTATACTCTCCATGTATGGGATTGTTATACTATCCATGTATGGGATTGGTATACTTTGTATGAATGGGATAGGTATACTCTCCATATATGGGATAGGTATACTCTGTATGTATGGGATAAGTATACTCTCCATGTATGGGATTGGTATATTCTCCATGTATGGGATTAGTATACTCTGTAGGTATGGGATTGGTATACTCTCCATGTATGGGATTGGTATACTTTGTATGTATGGGATTGGTATACTCTGTATGTATGGGATATGTATACTCTCCATGTATGTGATAGGCATACGTTGTATATATGGGATTGGTATAATCTGTATGTATTGGATTGGTATACTCTCCATGTATGGGATTGTATACTCTGTATGTATGGGATAGGTATACTTTCCATGTATGGTATTGGTTTACTCTCCATGTATGGGATAGGTATATTCTGCATGTATGGGATAGGTATACTCTCCATATATGGTATTGGTATACTCTCAATTGATGGGATTGGTATACTCTCCATGAATGTGATAGGTATACTCTGTATGTATGGGATTGGTATACTCTGTATGTATGGGATTGGTATACTCTCCATGTATGGGATTGGTATACTCTGTATATATGGGATAGGTATACTCTCCATGTATGGGATTGGTATACTTTCCATGTATGGGATAGGTATACTCTGCATGTATGGGATAGGTTTACTCTCAATGTATAGGATTGGTATACTCTCCATTTATGGGATAGGTATACTCTGTATGTATGGGATAGGTATACTCTGCATGTATGGGATTGGTATACTCTGCATTTATGGGATAGGTTGCTCTCCATATATGGGATTGGTATGGTCTCCATGTATGTGATATGTATTCTCTGAATGTATGGGATTGGTATACTCGGTATGTATGAGATTGGTATACTCTGCATGTATGGGATTGGTATACTCTGTATGTATTGGATAGGTATACTCTCCATGTATGTGATAGGTATATTCTGCATGTATGGGATTGGTATACTCTGTATGTATGGGAAGGTATATTCTCTATGTGTGGGTTGGTATACTCTGCACATTTGGGATTGGTAAACTCTGTATGTATGGGATTGGTATATTTTGCATGTATGGGATAGGTATACTCTGGATGTATGGGATTGGTATTCTCTGTATGTATGTGATAGGTATACTCTGTATGTATGGGATAGGTATACTCTCCATGTATGGGATTGGTATACTCTGTATGTATGGGATAGATATACTCTCCATGTATGGGATTGGTATACTCTGTATGTAAGGGATAGGTATTCTCTGTATGTATGGGATTGGTATACTCTTCATGTATGGGATTAGTATACTCTGTATGTATGGGATAGGTATACTCTGTATGTATGGGATAGGTAAACCATCCATGTATTGGATAGATATACTCTGCATGTATGGGATTGGTATACTCTGTATGTATGGGATTGGTATACTCTGTATGTATGGGATAGTGGTATACTCTGTATGTATGGGATAGGTATACTCTGTATGTATGGGATAGGTAAACTCTTTATGTATGGGATAGGTATACTCTGCATGTATGGGATTGGTATACTTTGTATGTATGGGATTGGTATACTCTGTATGTATGTGATAGGTATACTCTCCATGTATGGGATTGGTATACTCTGTATGTATGGGATTGGTATACTCTGTATGTATGGGATAGGTATACTCTCTATGTATTGGATTGGTATACTCGCCATATATGGGATAGGTATACTCTCCATGTATGGGATTGGTATACTCTCTATGTATGTGATAGGTACACTCTGCATGTATGCGATAGGTATACTCTCCATGTATGGGATTGGTATACTCTCCATGTATGGGATTGGTATACTCTGTATGTATGGGATAGGTATACTCTCCATGTATGGGATAGGTATACTCTCCATGTATGGGAATGGTATATTCTCCATGTATGGGATTGGTATAATCTGTATGTATGGGATTGGTATACTCTGTATGTATGGGATTGGTATATTCTCTATGTATGGGATTGGTATACTCTGTATGTATGGGATTGGTATACTCTGTATGTATGGGATTGGTATATTCTCTATGTGTGGGTTGGTATACTCTGTATGTATGAGATTGGCATACCCTGTATGTGTGAGTTGGTATACCCTGCATGTATGGGATTGATATACTCTGTATGTATGGGATTGGTATACTCTGTATGTATGGGATTGGTATACTCTCCATGTATGATGTTGGTATACTCTTCATGTTTTTGTTTTTTTCATAAGAAAGGCAATGCTTTCTAGTCCGGATTTTTTATATTTGTTAATCTGGTTGGAGCCTACGTCATCTCACGTTTTGAAGTCCTCAGAGGACGATGCATTATTTCGACAATTCACAGCTGACAGCCAAATAAATTAGTCTCTTAATTAATGATCGACACTGGCGATCGGTAGGCTAAGTTGACACATTATTTGTACTTCTTTGAAGGAGTATGGGAGGGAAAGGAGATTTAAAGAAATAATCCGAGAAGAATTTGCATGTAAGGTATCTGTCATTGTCATCGTGGAAATTGGAGAGAGGCGTTCATGAAGCTTAGCGCATGCATGTACATCTGTATGTGTGATCAATTTCGTACACTCTACAAAGTTGTACTTTTATTTTTCTCAGCTCATATCTAATGCTTACATTGGTTTGTATTCGCCTGATCAACCTGAATCATGATTAACACCATTGTCAGAAATATTGTGCAATATGTTACCACCACAACAGCAATTCTTGTATGATTCGTATGCATTTGTGATCCTTTAATTCAACAAAGATTGAAATTACCACTTTCTGCATACAACTATAAATAAATTCAGAGTCACCAAGGTTAAAGCAAATGATCATTTATTTCCAGTATGAATGTGTGTCCAAGTTGTACTTGAATTAGTTGTCTTTCTAATGATGGAGGTTGATTGAATCTACGGGCGTTTTTGTTGATATCAAACTAGTTTCTGTTTGGTTTCAATAGTTTCAAAAAAACAGTTTAAATAACAATAAAACTTGTTTTCATTTTATTTGATTTTTTTACAAAAAAAATACACAATTCATGAAACCAATATAAATCCAAATCTAGGTTATTGCCAACAGAAACGACCTACTTAATAATGCTAAATTGAATGGTTACGTTCTGAACTACTGAAACCAATACTAGTTACATTTAGCATAGTATCAAAAGCTTTAATCTCCCACTACACTAAGGGCAACGTCATTACGTACGAGTATAAGATAAACTGATATGTTTCGATCAATTGCGAATCAAGAACGACTATGGAAGGTGTTACAAAACGATTTGATTCATACAATCGATCTTATAATGAGATATGTGTTGCGTATGAAAGCCAAACGGCTTTTAACTAATCACATCCAGAAACTGCAAATTTCTTGAAAAGTAGCACAAAACAGATTTGGTTTTGTTTCTAATAATGCAATTGACCGAGTCAGTCCCAAATACCTAGTGTTTAAATCTTTAATGTAAATGTTATATTTTTACGTTCCTCATGCAGAGTTCTAAAATTACTAAAACATAAGAAATGTTACCAGTTCAAACTCAAACATGTATGTATTTCCCGGATTTATGCATTTAGTTTATGAAATTGACATGTATAAGGTCAAGAAATATATAGTTTCGATTATTAATCAGTCGAAAAAAGTTCCTTTCGTTTCCAAAATCGAGTAAAATTCGGGTCCAGTTGAAAATGCTCGCTTATTCACACATTCACTGACCCCGTGGAATAAATTTGTTTATTATATGATGACCCTTAACAGATCCTCTATACATTAAAATATTGCAAAACTTGTGCGTTGTTGCGCATGACTCTTCTTTTATGGAGAGGGGATCGATTTTCCAGCACTGGTCACGTGACCGGAAATACAAGTTTCGTATGCAAGTATAACCGCGCTTCAATAACCCGAAAAACACGAACAAAACCTGCTGGATGTACTCAAAGAAGTATTATTTTTAGAGAAATGTTTCTTTCCTCCGATAATATCCAGAAACAATATTTAAACATGTTTTTGCGTTGTTCGAAGATACACTTATCATACTTATGCGGTTTTTTTGGGGGCGTTTTTGGAATAATTTTTGTTCGCTTAAAAAATATGATATTTTTGGCGGAAACTTCTGATAAGGCGCGGTAAATATGTCGACCAATAATAACTCGTCAGTTTGGAAATTATGTTGACTGCACGAAGACTATTTTAATTATGCTGAAATCACGCAAAGTTCATCTTAGCCTCAGCCAAATTCAAGCACAACCAAGTCGCTGGACGCATTTGGTATGGCGTATGATTGTTTAATAAGATACGTCAATACTTCTTCGAAACAAAGGATAAATATACGAGGAATGTTTAACAGTCACACAGTTTATACTCGGAATGGTATGAGAATGTACTCCGCTTACCCTGTCACATACGTACACGTATTTGGATATTCCGAGAATGAAGCCATACAACAAAATACGTTCTTAAAAATGCGATAATAGTATGACACCACCGGGAAATTATATGTGAACTATTCATCGTTTCGGCGCAAATAAAGTTGGTAAATGCCTTTGTCTGGCTTTTCTGATTCTCAGAGCTTTGCATTTGTACAAAATTATATACGAAAACGTTTTATTTTTATTTCATTCTAAGCAATTAGGATAACACTGGAAACATTTTATACCACACGGTAACACAAAAGGAACATGAAACACATTTGTATATTTATTGGTAATATCATCCTGAATGAGATCCGTTAAGACGAATCCTTCTACAATTAGCAGCGACACTATACAGACCCCGGTCCTGACACTGCTGCCCGCCCTGTCCCTTCCTGTCTCTCGAGAACAGAGATAGCCATCATTAGTTGATATGTCAAAACGTTTGATCTGCTGTAGCTTTGGAGATTCGCCGAACATTTATCGGCCAGACATAATGTGATTTCCATGGTGGCTCGAGACTTGGGTCAATACATTTTGTCAAACAATGCGTCAACCGTTCCCGAGGAGTGTGGTAAACAATATCCCAATGTTTCATACTCAATTACTTACAATGACATGTGCAACTAGAATAATCATCATCGACTTCAGGGAGAAACCTGCGTAGAAAGATCGGTTATGTTGGCTTATGATGAAGAAAAAAATAAAATAATTATAAAAGCTTTTGAGACGTGGTTATTCTAATGTGGATTTAATGATATATCTTCCCTTTCCATTGAAATTCAAAACTGTTGAAATGAAGCAAGCTTCAGGTGGGTGTCAACAGTTGCGCGGGACTACAATTAACATAACATACGAAAGTCGCACGTTTAACTTTTACCACGGCGTGGTTATACAAAATCGCTGAAAAACATGCATTGCATGTATGCAGTGGCTGTCCTCTACTGTCATATCTAAATCGGACAACAGCTTTCCAGCCATGCCGCAGATTCGAGTTTGGAGGGCTGTTATCACAGTTTCAAATAAAATCAGCAAATAATGAACAATTTCAGCAGAAAGGAGACCTTTCATTGGAAAGAATAATATTATACTATTTTAGAGACAAATAATGACCAAATAGACCGCCTGCGTCTTTTACACTAAAATTCGGCCTCACAAATTAGGAACTACCACACTCTAACTAAGGATTTCCATGACCATCCTCCGTGATAACAATCATTGAGTTTTGCCTGGTGTGGCCGATTTGCCTTTGGCTTGTAAAAGTTCTCCAAGACATTAAGACATGACGAAGCCGGTTAACATACTACACGCTCTGAGCATTGAAGTACGACTTGGCAAACTTTGTGCCGAGTGTACATTACACCTATAAGCACTAATAAAAGACTACTTGCTATAAAAAAAAACAAAAAAACAAGCGTTATAGCATTCCAATTGATATGTTAAAGACATGGTTTCGACGATAACACTAATTAATGAAAGCACTTAAAGCTGTACTCTCACAAGTTGACAGTTTTCACCTTTCAAAAATGTCTAAGAATCAGCTCATAATTGCATCGGTGCCTTCAATTCAGTGTTCAATTCAGTGTCACAAAAGAAGAATTATTTGGAAAACGGCCAAAAAATCATTTTTCTTAATGCGTTCGTAACGCTTTTAGCCAAAAAAACATCAATTTTTAAACGTAAGTGGGAAAACTGTGATCTGCTCTTTTATCACTTTTATCACAAAAGTAGTTCAATCCAAGAAAAAAAATTAAAACACAATTGTGAAAACAATCAACCTGTGAGAGTGCAGCTTTAAATCATTGAAAGGCTGCAGGCGCGACCAGCGTGCTTTTGCTTTTTTGACAATTATGTCATTTTTCAGGCAATACAAATCGAATCTAAAAAATATATTGAGTGGCCCTAAACTGTAACCGATTAGAGCCAGTCATTTCCTAGGAATAGTTAATGTGAATTGAAGATTTTTTCCCTGTTGACGTTGGCACACTCGGTATCCATGTATAGTGCTTCCCAAAAATAGTTCTCAAGACTGTTCAAGTTTATTCAATACGTGTATAGTCAAAGTAATTTCATTTGAATATGTCAATATCAATTCAAAACATTAAAAGTTTATAAAGATGCATCATCTAATTATTCAACACCTTTTCCGCAACATACAGACTACACGGATCATGGTTCAAGATCACTGGTGTTCACAATCAATCGCCACATGTTCAATGGATTTAATTCATTTTAATATTGAATAATATAGAGTTGGATGTTCAAAATTGCACCGGCAAAGCCAGAATTCATTTCTGTTGTACATGTAAGTGAGATTTTGTCATTCACCACAGAAATGGAATTCACTATCGTTGAATGCTGCACATTTTTAGCATTTGCGGGTGGGGAAAGTGCACATGACCTTTGTACATGTTGTAGATTTTCTGGCCGATTCTATTTGCCATCGTCTTTATCCGGCAAATGTATGGAATTTTCTGGGTATGCTGTTGTTGAGGTCAGTTGTTCGCGAACTATTGATTAGTTTCTTAAGCAGCGTTTGTGCTTTTCCTCTGACCTCTAGCGGCCACATGATCACCTGACTGTAGATAAACATCACGTTGTCTACTATCCTAATAAACTGAAATTTACACGGCACCTTGTTATTGGACCGATTTGTATGCAAGTGACAGGATAAATGAAAATTTCGCCTTGCGGTTCTCTGGTCTACAACCTAAGAACGAAAACATAGCATAACCTTAAATTTAAATGTTCTAACCTAAAACCGCATCGGCCGATGTTTAGTACCCACAGTGTACATACCACCGATGTTTAGTACCCACAGTGTACATACCACCGATGTTTTTTTAGTACCCACAGTGTACATACCACCGATGTTTAGTACCCACAGTGTACATACCACGTAGTTAAAACGTCTTTTGAAAACAGATACTTGATTTGTTTTGCGGATGCCTTTCAGCTGGACAATATCAATTTGCATTAATTGCTTTTTGAAGCTGTGCGATGCCACAAGAGTAGGTGAAATATGACTGCATAGATATAAGGTGTATGTGGGCACATCCTAACTCCTGTGCTCATGAGTAATGTCCGGCTATTTTAAAACGTCCGAAATATCCATCAATATTTTGTATACATATGACGTAACAGCACGTGGTATGTACACGGTACACCATGAGTAGCGACGGGTAAGAAATGCATGCATATTATCCATTAAATTAAATATAATAAATCTCGCTCATCTACTTTATTTTCCACATCATAAGCTGCCGAATTCCTTCCGTCTTCGTTTTTTTTGCAAATTCATGACATCAAACGTTTATTACTATCTAAATTAACTCGAGTATTATAATAGAACATCGGTTCAATTAATTCAACTTATGGAAGTCATATTTGGGCAGGCCGTCCATAAATGTCAATGAAACGACAATTTGTTCCATATTTACGACCACATGAAGCATAAAGCAAATACAGCAAAGTAAAGCATCTAAACTGGCTTACACGCTGATATACTCTTGTAAAACATACTGATATGATATTGGATATTTTTAGATGTAAAACATTTGAAATAAAGTACATAGTTTATTATACAATAAAGGGATGTGTGCCAATCTTGTTAATAAGATGGTATTCAAATCGTGTTTATACAAATTCATGAATACTTCTTAATCAAGATCGACACGATAAACGGCAACACAAATAAGGTAGTGAGAGTTGTGGGCAGCGTAAATGGAGTGACAGAGTTTTGAAGTGTAATAACTAAATATTGCATGTAACATATTGATAGAAGTGAGTAACTGTGAAACTATTAAGGCACATGTATGTGCAATCGGGAAAAACATATTTTTAAGAAGTTTTTAGAATCAAGACCATTCCACTTATTTCTGGAAACATGATTTAATGACTGTTAAAACTGCACTCTCACAGATTTACCATTTTTACAACTTTTTTATTTTTTGTCTTGAAATGAGCATTTTGTGCGTAAATGTCTGCAAACCAATGATATAATATTGCTGAAAAAAGATCAAATAGCAGATTTTTATATTTCCGTTCGAAAATTAATGTTTTATGGCTTAAACCGTTACTTACGGTTATTTTTTTTACTTTTTTTGTCAACGGTCTTATATTACTGCATTCATGGATTTTTGAAAAAAAATGGCTCGTTCCATGACAAAAATAAAAAAAAAGTTGTCAAAACGTTCAAACTGTGAGAGTGCAGCTTTATTTAAAGACATCTGAAATATATGCAAAGCTATGTACGTGAAGTTAGCGGCCTAGCGGCCTAGTGGCCTAGCGGCGTGAAGTTAGCGGCCTAGCGGCGTGACTGCTTTATCGACGTTTTTGAAAAAACCTGTTGATAATCGCTTCAGTGTGTTAATGTGTGCATAAAAACAGTTAAAATGTCATTGTTTTAGAAGAAAATGGATGTATACATGCTTTGAAATAGGATTCAATTTAGGCCGCTAGGCCGCCAGGCCGCTATTTTCACGCCGCTAGGCCGCTAGGTCGCTGAAGTGCTTGATAATTTGTGCATAAAACAGTTAATTTAAAATTGTTTTAGAATAAAAGGTAAAGAAAAATATTTTGAATAGATAACAATTTAAGGCCGCTATGTAACTATATGAAAAAAAACTTTGATTTATCAGTGTTTAAAAAAACCGCATTAACAATTGCTTGGAAATAGAAAAAAAAATCACGCCGCTAGGCCGCTAACTTCACGCCGCTAGGCCGCTAACTTCACGTACATTGCAAAGCTCCGTAAATGAGCATTTCTGCTTTATGTAACACCATGCATGACAACTCAGAACATTTAGATTTTATGGATTTATTTGATCACATTTCACTGCAATATATGAAAGGAGCCTGGAAGTCGGAATGAGTTGGTTTAAGATGGGCTGTGGACAATTCGGAATGATGATGTTAAAACACATAACTATAAATACAGTTATAGTTGTTTGAACAGAGCGCATTATTTGGAAATATATGTGTCATGATGCAATAAATTTAACCCAATTTGCGACCATTTGATACTCAAAGTCCGTTTTATTAGCTGCTAGAATCACTTTTCGGAAGGATATTGAAAAAAAAAACCTGATTTTTCGAGAATTCGAAAAAAAGTTTTGTAAAAGATTCAAGGAGATCAAGTCACTTATTTTTTAGCAAATGTAATTTCACATGGAAGCTCTTTAATACAAGGGGTGTTATTTAATATTCAACTGAAGTTAATCTTATGGTCATACATCACTGACTTCATTCACTCTATTGGTCAGTTATTTGTAACAAGTAATCCGATTAGCTGCATCGTTCTTAGATCCAATTAAGACCAATATTAAATATCAGCCATGTTCTTACGAAAATTACGATTTTCTTGCCAACTCAAAAAAAAATACAGTGGAAACAAGAGGCTTAACATACCTGAAAAGTGAATACAATGAAGACTGATTAAATTTCATCGAGAAAAAAAAATCATCTGAGATAAAGTGAGTTTTTATGTTCTTAAGATGTTGCTGTAGTACGGCTCCTGACGTAAAACACTCTTGAATCAATCACTTTCATACAAGTATCATATAGGTTAAATTATACAAGCCCATATGGCATTCGGCGTTTGGCATAGATTCAGCGATCTTATGTCTTTCTGCATATCCCTTATGCGTTACAAATTGTCGCAATACTACATGCCTTTCGAGGCAACTCGACGGACCAGGATCAAAATTTTACAGATATTGTAAGACTCAATACGAAGAGAGTAAATTATAGGCAGCACCAGATAATACGACAACAATACAATGTAAGGGTTTGGTTTTCACCAGACAATACAACAACAATATAATATTATAAGGGTTTGGTTTTCACCAGACAATACAACAACAATACAATATAAGGGTTTGGTTTTCACCAGATAATACAACAACAATACAATGTAAGGGTTTGGTTTTCACCAGACAATACAACAACAATATAATATTATAAGGGTTTGGTTTTCACCAGATAATACAACAACAATACAATATAAGGGTTTGGTTTTCACCAGATAATACAACAACAATACAATATAAGGGTTTGGTTTTCACCGGATAATACAACAACAATACAATATAAGGGTTTGGTTTTCACCGGACAATACAACAACAATACAATATAAGGGTTTGGTTTTCACCAGATAATACAACAACAATACAATAGAAGGGTTTGGTTTTCACCAGACAATACAACAACAATACAATATAAGGGTTTTGTTTTCACCAGATAATACAACAACAATACAATGTAAGGGTTTGGTTTTCACCAGACAATACAACAACAATACAATATAAGGGTTTGGTTTTCACCAGACAATACAACAACAATACAATATAAGGGTTTGGTTTTCACCAGACAATACAACAACAATACAATATAAGGGTTTGGTTTTCACCAGACAATACAACAACAATACAATATAAGGGTTTGGTTTTTCACCAGACAATACAACAACAATACAATATAAGGGTTTGGTTTTCACCAGACAATACAACAATAATACAATATAAGGGTTTGGTTTTCACCAGACAATACAAACAATACAATATAAGGGTTTGGTTTTCACCAGACAATACAACAACAATACACTATAAGGGTTTGGTTTTCACCAGACAATACAACAACAATACAATATAAGGGTTTGGTTTTCACCAGACAATACAACAACAATACAATATAAGGGTTTGGTTTTCACCAGATAATAAAACAACAATACAATATAAGGGTTTGGTTTTCACCAGATAATAAAACAACAATACAATATAAGGGTTTGGTTTTCACCAGACAATAAAACAACAATACAATATAAGGGTTTGGTTTTCACCAGACAATAAAACAACAATACAATATAAGGGTTTGGTTTTCACCAGACAATAAAACAACAATACAATATAAGGGTTTGGTTTTCACCAGACAATAAAACAACAATACAATATAAGGGTTTGGTTTTCACCAGACAATACAACAACAATACAATATAAGGGTTTGGTTTTCACCAGACAATACAACAACAATACAATATAAGGGTTTGGTTTTCACCAGACAATAAAACAACAATACAATATAAGGGTTTGGTTTTCACCAGATAATACAACAACAATACAATATAAGGGTCTAGTTTTACGTTCTTCTTCTTGTTGTTTACTTAATTTAAGTTCGTATAGTTTCCGCATACACATATATGCTGAATGTGATGCAACTTATGGTTTAAATGTTCGTACGTTACAAGAAGACAATTCAGGGATTTAGACGTATTGGACGTATGTTCTTCTGTCCTCTATACCCACTGAACACTCGGCTACGATTAGGAACACATCCAAAGAAGCGAGATTTCTCAAACTTTGCATGAAGTAACGCGAATTATACTTTAAATAATGCGAAGCAGTATGGAATCTTAAGAGAATATTTATTGAAGTGAACTTTTATAGAGATCTAAAAAATATCAAACAGAAACAGTTTCCAAAAGATCACCTGCGACTAGTTGCATGTTCGTCAACTCCGACCTGTCGCACGATTATCGACTTCCTGTGTAGGATCAGTCATGCGGTCGTTGAAGACCTGTTTCTGTGCAATCGCATCAGGTAAAGTCACATGGAATTCGGAAAATGTACGATTACTTGTGCCTAGTCGCACGATTACTCAGAACAATGTCTCCGACGTGCCCGCACGATTGTCAACAACTGGTTTGATTGACGGATCAGCCGATTGTGTTGTTTTATTCTGTCGTAATGTAAGCGTTTTGCTAGTGTGACTAGGCACTTAGATCTGGTACCTCCCGTGACTGGAGCCTAAGACCTGGTACCACCCGTGACTAGGCACTAAGACCTGGTACCACCCGTGACTAGGCACTAAGACCTGGTACCACCCGTGACTAGACACTAAGACCTGGTACCTCCCGTGACTGGGCACTTAGACCTGGTACCACCCGTGACTGGGCACTTAGACCTGGTACCTCCCGTGACTGGGCACTAAGACCTGGTACCTCCCGTGACTGGGCACTTGGACCATGTACCACCCGTGACTGGGCACTAAGACCTGGTTCCTCTCGTGACTAGGCACTTAGACCTGGTACCACCCGTGACTGGGCACTTAGACCTGGTACCTCCCGTGACTGGGCACTTAGACCATGTACCACCCGTGACTGGGCACTTAGACCTGGTACCACCCGTGACTGGGCACTTAGACCTGGTACCACCCGTGACTGGGCACTTAGACCTGGTACCTCCCGTGACTGGGCACTTAGACCTGGTACCTCCCGTGACTGGGCACTAAGACCTGGTACCTCCCGTGACTGGGCACTTAGACCATGTACCACCCGTGACTGGGCACTAAGACCTGGTTCCTCTCGTGACTAGGCACTTAGACCTGGTACCACCCGTGACTGGGCACTTAGACCTGGTACCACCCGTGACTAGGCACTTAGACCTAGTACCTCCCGTGATTGGGCACTTAGACCTGGTACCACCCGTGACTAGGCACTAAGACCTGGTTCCTCTCGTGACTAGGCACTTAGACCTGGTACCTCCCGTGACTGGGCACTTAGACCTGGTACCACCCGTGACTAGGCACTAAGATCTGGTACCTCCTGTGACTAGGCACCTAGACCTGGTACCTCCCGTGACTGGGCACTTAGACCTGGTACCTCCCGTGACGGGGCACTTAGACCTGGTACCACCCGTGACTGGGCACTTAGACCTGGTACCTCCCGTGACTGGGCACTTAGACCTGGTACCACCCGTGACTGGGCACTTAGACCTGGTACCTCCCGTGACTGGGCACTTAGACCTGGTACCACCCGTGACTGGGCACTTAGACCTGGTACCACCCGTGACTAGGCACTTAGACCTGGTACCTCCCGTGATTGGGCACTTAGACCTGGTACCTCCCGTGACTGGGCACTTAGACCTGGTACCACCCGTGACTGGGCACTAAGACCTGGTACCACCCGTGACTAGGCACTTAGACCTGGTACCTCCCGTGATTGGGCACTAAGACCTGGTACCGCCCGTGACTGGGCACTTAGACCTGGTTCCTTTCGTGACTAGGCACTAAGACCTGGTAAGTCCCGTGACTAGGCACTAGGATCTGGTACCTCCCGTGACTGGGCACAAAGGGGCCTAATACCTGGTAAGTCCCGTGACTCGGGCCTAAGACCTGGTATCTCCCGTGACTGGGCACAAAGGGGCCTAAGACCTGGTAAGTCCCGTGACTCGGACCTAAGACCTGGTACCTCCCCGTGACTGGGGTATATGACCTGGTACATCCCGTGACTGGGGCCTATGACCTGGTACCTCCCGCGTGACTGGGCACAAAGATCTGGTACTTCCCGTGACTAGGCACTAGGATCTGGTACCTCCCGTGACTGGGCACAATGGGGCCTAAGACCTGGTACCACCCGTAACTGGGGCCTAGGACCTGGTACCTCCCGTGACTGGGCACACCGACCTGGTGACTAGTTTGACTGGACACAAAGACCTGGTGACTAGTTTGACTGGGGCCTAGGACCTGGTACCTGCCGTTACTTGGCACTAAGACCTGGTACCCCCGTGACTGGGCACTTCGACCTGGTACCCCCGTGGGTGGGCACTTCGACCTGGTACCTCCCGTAACTGGAGCCTAGGTCCTGGTACCTCCCGTGACTTGGGCGTAGGACCTGGTACCTCCCGTGACTGGGGCCTAGGATCTGGTCACTCTCGTGACTGGGGCCTAGGACCTGGTATCTCCCGTAACTGGGGCCTAGGATCTGGTATCTCCCGTGACTGGGCACAAAGACCAGGTAACTAGTGTGACTGGGGCCTAGGACCTGGTACCTCCCGTGACTGGGGCCTAGGACCTGGTACCTCCCGTTACTTGGCACTAAGGCCTGGTACCCCCGTGACTGGGCACTTCAACCTGGTACCTCCCGTGACTGGGCACTTTTACCTTGAGCCTCCTGTGACAAGGTACTTAGACCTGGTACCTCCCGTGGCTGGGGCCTAGCACCTGGTACCTTCCATGACTGGGACATAGTACCTGGTATCTCCCGTGACTGTGGCCTAGGACCTGGTACCTCCCGTGACTGGTTCAAATAATTCATAGTAAACTTGATGCTTCTTTTTGCCATTAGAATAATATTGTTAAGCCGCACATATGACTCCTTTATAAACATGTTACCAACTTAACATTCCGTGACATCTGTTTGTTACATATTCTTTACAATGATGAAAAGGGATACTTAAAAGTCCCGTGACAAAACAAATAAATTTTAATATACCTCACTGTCTTATGGCCCCTATAAGTAGACCTTATTTTAATTTCAAGACAATACATAATGTTAAAGTTTACAATTCAAGTCCAGTTACATTAACACATGCCCTTAGGACGCGGATACCCCCTTATGCCGCGTTTGTCACAAAAGCAAGGGTCATTATTTGTCCAGTACCCTTAGCTGTGCATCAAAAGTATTTACATTTTATAATTAAATAGCATCAAAACCATCCTAAAATATCTCATAAGTGTATGAATAATACTTTTTTATGAGCGACACAAGTTCAACAAGTCCATAAAATGCCATTTTTGCTAATTCACGGGTCATCACTCTGGAAATAGTAATGTGCAGCGGCAATAAAGCCCCCATGTGCACAACTTCAACACCTGAACAACATTCCCGAAGTTTCATGACCCTAGTCGAAATAGTTTGTGAATTTTGATCGATACAAGTCCAGATTTTGTTTGCTAATTCCAGTGTCATAACTCTGGTTTTACTAATTGCAGCGAAAAATAATAAACCCAGTTTGCAAAACTTCACCTAAAAACATTCCACTAAGGTCTTTTGACTGTAGGTGAAACAGTTATTTAGTTTTGAACTACAAACATTCGCATAATACTGATGGACGGAATAATTCTTATGGACGGAATCACGGACGCACGGACGGACAAGGACAAATCTATATGCCCATCCATTTATGTGGATGGGCAATCACTGATAAATATATGTTAGCTGATATTTTGTTCCCATACATACATATATCTAACTGTATTTCGTGAGAAGTTGGCCATTTCTCAACTCATTTATCTTAAACAAACATATTATGTTTGTTAACGTCTTTTCTTGTTTCCAAGCAATCTTTTCCGGTGATATTCCGTTAATTAGATGCCATTAGCCTATTGATTTCCCACTCGTAGACGAAACGCAACAATTATTACCTCTCATGTAAATTCATAATTTACTTATTCAGGTTATGTTTGCTTTATTTGGAAGCAATGAGAAAAAACAATACGTTAGAATTTAATAACTAGTACCTTTGTTTCAACGAAGCTTCGTTCGAAAGCATATATATTCTTGAATTTGCTTTTTCATCTCTCCCTAATGACGGCTGTTCTGACCCAGCTGATTTCAGCTGCGATTCATCAGTACAGGAAATCTGTAATTTGTGTTAATCATATTTTTTAAATTAAAACGGCTATTGTAAGGATAAGGGAACATGGTTAAAATACAGCGTAATGAAGTAAATGGAGCCAAATTAAAAAAAAATCTTGAGCTATCAATTAAATGGCGTAAAATAATATCTGCCCCTTTTCAGGGTAAGTTCGAGTTTCATAATGTAAATACACTATGCGTGACCTTTCTCATAAATGTTTATCTTGTGTTAAGTGAGAACCTGGTCAATACTATGTTTCCTCTGACTTTTTTTCAAATAAACAGGTAGATTTTGCCCGTGCAAATGAGTAGAATTCTCTAGAGGGAGATTGAATGCAAATATTGGATCGCCATTAACGACAGGCGCAAGTTTCAACTTGTGTAATATATATAGCAACTAGAAACGCATTATCAAAATAGGTAGCTTGCTAAAACCGGCTTCCTTAACATGAAATCGTAAATAAGAAAAGACTGTAAACTATTGACTAAAATATTGATAACATTTGCTTTCTTCAAAAGTATGACGTCATATTCGTTTTGATGACGAACTTGTGTTACATGACATGACCTTATCAGTGAAAATTGAGGAGTCACGTCCTACATAAATGTTTTTATAGAATTGAGAGGAAATATTAATGTTTCTTCAAAGTTAACTACTCGTAAACCAAAACGAGAAAAAAAAACCGCATACATTTCAGTAATGTTGCCAAAGAAACCACTGTTTTTGTTGTTTTTTCAATTAATTTTACTTACAAACACCGTGTGAGTATACCACGTGATAAATTACGTCAAAAATGCTACATCGGAGGGCAGCATTGAAGCAATGCTTTTTGTTTATATTTATACTTTCAATAACTTTTTGTTAAGGCCTCTAGAATCATAGGTTGAATCAAAGCGCGTAAAGCGTTGAATGGCTTTCGGCCTGCAACGTTTTGTGAGTATAGTCATTTCAAAAGATGATTATTAACATAAAAATCTAAGTTTATGCTCGCTCATAACTTCCTTCGCAAAAACTTTTTGAGTTTTATGTTGATTCTCAATTAGATCATGTAGTAAAAGTCACTTTAATTTGAATGCTGGTGAACTGCATCTGCTTCCTTTTAAGCTGCACTCTCACACATTCAACGTTTTGACAACTTTTTTTTTTTTTTTTGTCTTGGAACGAGCCAATTTTTGCGAAAATGCATGGAAACCAATTATTTAAGACCGCTGACAAAAAAGCAGACGCAGATTTTTATATTTAAATTCAAAGATTGATGTTTTATGTATTTTTCTTAAACCTTTAAACGGTTTAAGCCATAAAACATTAATTTACGAACGAAAATATGAAAATCTACGATCTGATTGTTGTCACCAATCTATTATCATTGGTTTTGCAGATATTTACGTAAAAATTTGCTCTTTTCAAGACACAAAATAAAAAGTTGTAAAAACGGTATATCTGTGAGAGTGCAGCTTTAAGTCATGTTAAAAAAAATCACGTCGTCTTTAATGCTTTGCATCAAAATATGTATTTTTGAAATTATGTTTTACAATCGTGAGAGCAAACTGACAGGAGCTTTTGCAGAAGGTGATAACCGGAATGTCACGACTACAGCCAACAGCAGATGCCTGAACAGTCGTTGTATTTGACAGCAACAAAGATGCATGATTGTATTTACTTTTAATAAACATAGTGAAAACCACATTACATAATACGTTTAATATTAAATTTGAATGACTGTGAAAACATATGTAGGAAATATTCACCGACCTAACGACCGTATGAGCTCGAGCAAGACGATTTAAAATAATTGTATATGTTAAGTGAAAGCACACGTCCTTTTACTGTTATTGAATCGTTACATCTTTTTTCTCTGTTGAAAGAGTCTACGAAAAATGAAGCATTTGCCGTTAATCAATTCAATATCATTCTGAAAATAGTTTACTCTATTGATTTCTTCTTGGAGTAAATTTAAACTTTGTCAAGCAAAACACGAAACAAAAAAGCAAACAAAACACTTAATTATCCTTTAATATGACAGTCTAATTGACGATATGTTGGTTTGTCTGCAAGCCGAGAGGCCGGATATCTCTTTTATACCGTATAAATCAAACATCGACGAGACTTCATATTTCATATTAAATATTGAGGAGGCAGATATTGACCATAATTCATCTCAAAACATGAATGCTTTATTCGCATTGACAGTGCATTATTCTACATCTCATGTGCAAGTTTCCACATCAGTATCTAATTGGTTGGCAGTTTGTATTGAACATTCCATGAGATTACTGACCGCCAACACTGAACCTTTTAAACAACAAATCCTAACGCCACACTGTTATTCAAAGGATTCACACATAGCAATCATCCTTAGTTTTGTATTCTATAAAAAAAATCCGATACATGTTCGTGTATCTTAACCGATCTGATAAGTTGACTAGAGAACACAAACAAATACAAAAAAATACCAATTATCAGATCTAATACATTGTTTATGATATGTCTTAAAAGATGCACTCTTACTCCAAAAAAGATTTACCACAATTGACGATTGTATAAAGGATATCGAGTTTAATTTGAAAGAAATAAGCTTAAAACATGGCATCTCTACCTTATGAGACTATAGCACACCACAGTAAATCCTTTAGCATCCACCGATCATTTTATATTTTTGAACTTTCTGCTATTAAATACACGGTTACAATCTTGTTATAAGTAATTAATATTTTCAATAAATGCACTATTTAGTTGTATGTATTGAATTTGAATAAGAGTGTCACTTTAATGGTCTTCAGTTACCATTTCAACAATCGTACATGTAATGCAAGAACAAATGTAAAATACGTATAAATAGTCCGCGTACACGAATTTCTTGTCCATACTTATTTAAATGGCTGAGAATATTTCCAATGTTAGAAATAAACGTAATCATCACAACCAATCACAGCTGTAACAATCTCATTATGACGAGATTAAAGGTGCAAAATGAATCAACATCTGTTTAACCGGCTCATCTCTTAATTGCTGCTCTAGCGTAATCAACGTGCTGAAAGTACTGATGGAAGGTGATTAGTTTCATAAATATTACATTTTAACTTTCGTTTTCGCCATTATTCTATTCATACCATTGGGCTATTTTAATATTATAATGTTATAAACTAGGTGATTTCATATTGGCCCAGTTATTTGTCCTCGGTCAGCTGTATTTGCTCAGGCAAATACAGCTGACCGAGGACAAATAACTGGGCCAATATGAAATCACCTAGTTAATAAGTATTTTATTAATAAACTATTACCATTTTTGTTAAAAACATTCTAATAACTTACCTTAAGTTCACATTGAAGCAGTATTTATCCCTTATTCAATAATGGTGTCTGCTTTTCTTAACTTGACTTTGCCGATATTGACATGCATCCTTAAAGTGACATTGCACATACTTATGAATAAAGCACTGTACAGTGTAAGGAAGCATGTGTTTTCATCTTAATTTCGTAAATCGTTCGCCGAAACGTACAAAGTGGTTCAAGTACTAAATAGGTTCAAGTATTCCAAATAGGTTTATACGAAGCAAATTTTTTTTCAAAACAGTCGGAAAACGAAAAACAAAATGGCTACCTTTTAAAATAATTTCCAGCATATTTCTCATATTAGGCGAGTTTCGACAGCCAATGAAAATGGTCCATTTCCCAAATCCTATATTAGACGAGTTTTGTAGCCAATCAAAACCGAGGAAACTCATATTAGTCAAGTTTTGTTGATATTGGCCGAGTTTGGTCGATATTGAGCGAGTTCTGGCATATATTGTCTTTAATTGTCTGGTATAGGTACCGCAATTGTCTCTGTATCTCGTCAAATACGTACTAGTTGATTAATAATGGTCTGTATATTCATTAATGCTTCTTTAATACTATGGACGACATTGATACATGAGTATTGATATACTGTAATTGTATATACATGTATAATAGTTTGTATCTTCTTAAATCACATATGATAAATAGAAAACAATTATAAAATTGAGAGTTTTCGAAATGGAGGTCTCCCTTGCGCATTCATCTGTAAGTATTTCCACATGCTCAAAAGCTTAATGAATATTAGGTATAATTACTAGTATATTCTTATAGTCTCTAGTAAGAGCAGAACACTAGTACTATATATTATAGTAAATTGTTTAAAAGCAATCTAAATACTTTATACTAGCAAAGTTTGATTCTGATGCAAAAAGCCGATTAAGTCACATAAAAGAACCATTCACGATAAAAAAATGTCATGATTTATTCAAATAATTCAAGAAGTTAAACTCCTTCGAATGTTTCTCTTCACAATTACGCATTTTAACTGTTACAATGAATTGTGTTGTTTTGTACTCGACTATTCTTTGTTTCCTCATGCTACATTACATTCAAAAGTCTAGATGATCGGAAATTTTCGACTTTTATTTTAGGCAATCGACTTGTCAAGATCTCTTAATAGTCGTTTACGTGGTAAAGTATGCCAAAGATGGACGATAACTTTTTCTTAACTTACTTATTGTCCGCACCAATAATTTATTGCTATTTTGTCATGTGATCATACATCGTAGTCCGGATCTTTCGGGGTTAATTCGGAATGTTTCCAAAATAAGATGATTCTCAACGAACATGTGTTAATACGAGTTGTCTCACTTGATACACCTAATCATCGATAAAGATTAGAGTACTTTTTTATTCAGGATTTGGAGGTCGGTGGTGAAATTATACATTTTTCCAGTCTTCTTTTCCAAGTGGTTTAATGAAAAACCATTCCTGGATGTTGTCGCACAAAAAAATAAACAAAACTTAAAATGGATGCTTTGGGAGAAAACCGATTGTTATAAATCAATATGCAAATCGGTCCTTACGCATGCGCAGTCAATCTTACTTGGCCATGCCCCAAGTGAGAATTTACGAAGTTTGTTGGGTTTTTTTGAAAGACCTATCATGAAATTTACATGATTCTTTTGAATATTCTTGAACACTCAAGACAAAAGTACACATATTACGAAATAACAATTACAGTTGCCATGAAAAACATAAACGAAATGGGAAAATAGCAATTGCCGGCTCCTGCTTCCCACCGGATACTGCTCTTCAACCAATATAATAATTAGGGCTGTGAATCGTCACTCAACTCACGATACGATACGTATCACGATACGGAGTACGCGATTCACGATAGTTCACGATACGCTTATATATATTATTCATGTAGGACTTTAATGTTTGCATATTTTGTAAATTGTTGAGCATATCTTTACCAAAACTATATTTTTAATGTTTTTATTATTTTGCATCGGCGAAGATGCGTGGTCATGTGTTTAGTGTTTCCATTATATTTTTATTCGGCCAGACACTATTTACAAATAACTATTTTATTGTCTGACTTTGCAAAACCAAAGTTCTCCCAAGCTTTGGACTTATATTTTGCCGGCGCATCTCTATAGGGTTTCTCTGTACTAACAGTAGTATTTCCTTCAGCCATTATTGACTTTGCAGACCACTGAAAACTGTCAAAACAGCAAAAGCCACTTCAGCCGCATTTTCGCATACAGCTAGCTCGCAGATTCCAGTTTTTTATGTATCTTTTGTAAATCAAATTTAAAAAAGAAAATTAAATTGCATTTTTTATTTATTTATTTTTTCATTTTTTTTTCATTTGAGTTTGAAAAACAAACACGGTGTAGATAAGTAAGATAACTAGTTTTAACGTATTTTGCTAGCTCTACCTGCTGTTTGCGAAAATGCGGCTGAAGTGGCTTTTGCTGTTTTGACAGTTAAAAATGGAAGTTAACAAATTGATCGGATCATGCAAAGATGTTTGGAAAGTGTTTTAAGCATACAAATCTTAAGTCAGATAACGAATCTAACGATACGCGATACACACGATTTTTACAATGCGATATGATACAGTATATCGTCGGGTACCGAATCGCGATTTCACGGTGCACCGATGAATCGTTACAGCCCTAATAATAATATAATAATAAAACCCATTCAGCCGCGTGTTTGATGCCTTGCAATAATATTCGTATTGCAGTTGATATGGGATAAATAAAACAGATAAGACACATGTTTATAATCTAAGTTGAAAATAACCACAGTTCAAATCTAAAGGGAGATACAAAGGATAAATATACAGAAATCGTTTATTTTGAGACATTCAGGTAACTATGCACTCTCTATTCCTTCAAAATGTCAAAGGTCATGACCGGCTAAGATGTTAAGACCCAGTAGCAGAAATAATACCAGTTAAATAACAAGAAAAACGTTGATTAATAGCATTAATATATTGATTAATGCAGCTATTTTATTGGATACTAAGATTCTTATTAATACGAATAAACATCGGCTGACACAAAAAAGTGATTACAAATGAGTTATGTAGAAAATGTTCACGTAAAGGTTCGGAACTATTTTGCATACAGCGTTTAAGTGTGAAACAAACGGCTGGTTGGTTGATAGCTACCTGAGTGACGACTTAATCATCATTCGAAAAATCTCATCCCAAAAGCGATGCTTTTTCGTTAACTTAACGAACATTGAAGAAATTCTTAGACAAACACTTAGAATAAGCAATCACAATTGTAATATAAACAGGATATTTGTTTATTTCAGTGTAAGATCGTATTTTATTTCATGGGTGTCATAGAAAAACATATTCGTGAAAATATGGATTTTTTATGATCACGAGTGAAATAAACAAATTTTCTGTTTCTTTTATGCTTATTTTCCGAGTTTTAGAGATTTTTTTTAATTATTTTCTTAATAACCCCCTTTTTGAAAAGGGTGTTATTTACGCCGCTTCCCGTGGGGCGCCCCTCACGCAAAATTAAAGCTGTCAACTTTCCTATTTCCGGTTTGTTGAGAAAAAGTTCTCTGATATTCTTTCTAGTAGTTTATTATTCGCTCGTTTTTTAGTGCATATACATAACCAAATTAATACGCGTCATTTTATGAATGAACATTTTAAAGGTCAAATGTGGATAATCATTGGATTTTAAACATTTTTCTTAGTTTTAGACTGTGTTTCATGATACATGAATATTCAGTCATCTTACTGTCAGAGACCAGTCTGTTTCGCTTGAAAACAGGTTTGTTTTCCAGGTAAAGAGTGGATGCCACACTAGTTTGTTGACAAATTTTGAGGCGTGGGTGGGATAAAAAAATATCAGTTTATCTGTAAATTGTTGTGTGAATTCTCTGGGAAGCACGTATTACGTATTACAAAGACAAACAGTTCAAAATACATTTGAATGATGATATAAAATTCTATTTATGTTCGAACAGTTGTTTTCGTCTATAATTTGTTTGGTATGAAAGCAAATGTTCGAACATTCAGCTTCAAGATCAAGAAAATGTTTGAAAACAAGGATAACCGGTAATAAACGGTAAGTTGTTAACTTCCAAATATATATTTATTTAAACTAATAAAGCATTTCTTTAAATATTAAAAAAAAATTGCCTACATTTTCTGGTTCAAAGTGAAGTGTTCTGTTTTGATCAAGGGGAAGTAACTACAAAAGATTTAAAAGTAGTTCTGAAAGTTGATATTTTCACTCCTTATCTTGCAGTGAATAATATCAAATTGATATTTCCATTGTTGTTTTTTCACTGATAAAACCCCATATTTCAACGAAATTGTTGTTTTTTCACTGATAAAACCCCATATTTCAACGAAAAGCATGAATCAAAATAATAATAATAATAATAATAATAATAATAATAATAATAATAATAATAATAATAATAATAATAATAATTATAGTAATTATAATAATAATAATATAATCATAATGAAAGTAATGGCATTTTCATAAATGTTGATTGATAGTTTATTAAAGATACACTCTTACTCCCAGATAAGATGTATCAAATTAATACAATCGTTTTAATATACCGAAAAGGATGAATAAATATCGAAAACTATGGTTCTTATGAAGGATACCGTGTTTTTATTGAAAGAAAGGTGCAATACTCAAGGTATTTCTACATGATGAGACGATAGTTGATCACTGTTAATCTTGAAGGACCCACCAGTCATTTAATATTTGTGCGTTTTCAGCTACATCGTATTTAAACACTGCTACAATCTTGTTATCATTAATTATGTTTTCCATAAATGCATCATTTAGTAAGCAGCTTAAGGGTTATCTTTCAAAAGTTATGTTTGTTATACATGTGTATGTATCTCTAGATTCAAGGTGTGGAAGGAATCGAGGTTCATATATACTTAAATTTACTAGACACAGGTTGTGTGCGGTATGAAGGTTGATATAAGGTATCTCAAAACACAAGGTACTTTATCTCTAGAAACAAGAAGTGTGAGGTATCGAGATTAATATACATCCAGCTATATCAAGACACAAATTATGTAAAAGTGTGGAGGGTAATAATTATGTGCTATCTCTACACTAAAGTTGGGTGGGTATCGAGGGTATTTATGTTATGGTTAGACTCGATTAGTTCAAGGTTTTGAGACTATTATTTTTTTATCTCTACACTCAAGTATTGTTTTATGTTATCTCTAGACACAAGTAGTGTTATATATCTAAGGTAGTGTACATGTATGTGCTTTTCTATAGACGATAGAAGTGAATGATATCGAGGCTAAAATGTTATATCTATAGTCAAGTAGTGAAAGTTATTGAGAGTAATATATATTATCACTAGACACAAGTAGTGTGAGTAATCGAAGCTGATAAATGTTATCTCTAGACTCACGTACTATATAAGTTAAAGACTCAAGTATATTAAGGTATCAATGTTAATATATGTTATCTCAAGAGTTAAGTTCCGTAAGGTTTCAAAAATAAGATATCTTATCTCCAGTCTCAGACAGTGTAAGGCATACTCTCAAAAAGTGTAAGGTATTAATGCTAATATACAAATATGTAAGGTATAAAGGTTCTTTAGACTCAAATAGTTTGAGGTATTGAATTTAATATATGTTATCTCAAGACTAGTGGAAGATATCGAGGAAAATATTTTATCTCTTTTCTCAAGTAGTAAATGGTATATACTGAATCTGTGTAAAGTATTAAGGCTATTATATGTTATCTCTAGACTTAAGTGGTGGACAGATCGAGACTCATAACTTTTTATCTCATCACTGATTTGGTGTAAGGTATCCAGGCTTATATATGTCATATCTAGACACCAGTGGTGTAAGATTTCAAGGCCACTAGGTTTGACATCGAGGCTAAAACATGTTATCTCTTCACTTAAGTAATGTGAGGTATCAAGGGTAATATGTGGTATATATAGAATCAAGTAGGTTTCAAGGCCAATACATGCTATGTCTACCCTCAAGTGGTGTAAGGTATCGACTCAAGTACTGTGTAAAGTTAATTCGAGATATCAAGGGTAATTTAGGTAATCTTCAGACTTAAGTGGTGTTAAGGATCGACGTAAATGTATGTTATCTTTTGATACAAGTAGTGTTAAGTATCGAAACTAATGCATGTTTTGTCTAGTAAGGATAATATATTTTGTCTCTTTACTCAGGAGGGTAAAACATCGAAGGTAATATATGGTATCTTCACTCAAATTGTGTAAGGAATCAAGGATAATAAGTATTATCTCTAGACTCTAGTATTGTTAGGCATCGAGTGTTATATTTGTTATCTAAAGACTCAAGTAGTGTAAGAAATCGGGTTAAATATATTTTATGTAAAGACTCAAGCAGTGTAAGGTATCCAGTGATCTATAGACTCAAGTAGTGTTAGGTATCGAGTGATCTATAGACTCAAGTAGTGTAGGGTATCGAGTGATCTATAGACTCAAGTAGTGTAAGGTATCGAGTGATCTATAGACTCAAGTAGTGTAGGTATCGAGTGATTTATAGACTCAAGTAGTGTAGGGTATCGAGTGATCTATAGACTCAAGTAGTGTAAGGTATCGAGTGATCTATATACTCAAGTAGTGTAAGGTATCGAGTGATCTATAGACTCAAGTAGTGTAAGGTATCGAGTGATCTATACACTGAAGTAGTGTAAGGTATCTAGTGATCAATAGACTCAAGTAGTGTAAGGTATCTAGTGATCAAAAGATTCAAGTAGTGTAAGGTATCGAGTGATCTATACACTGAAGTAGTGTAAGGTATCTAGTGATCAATAGACTCAAGTAGTGTAAGGTATCAAGTGATCTATAGACTCAAGTAGTGTAGGTATCGAGTGATCTATAGACTCAAGTAGTGTAAGGTATCAAGTGATCTATAGACTCAAGTAGTGTAGGTATCGAGTGATCTATAGACTCAAGTAGTGTAAGGTATCCATTGATCTATAGACTCAAGTAGTGTAGGTATCGAGTGATCTCTAGACTCAAGTAGTATAAGGTATCCATTGATCTATATACTCAAGTAGTGTAAGTATCGAGTGATCTATAGACTCAAGTAGTGTAAGGTAACGAGTGATCTATAGACTCAAGTAGTGTAAGGTATCCATTGATCTATAGACTCAAGTAGTGTAAGGTATCGAGTGATCTATAGACTCAAGTAGTGAAAGGTATCGAGTGATATATAGACTCAAGTAGTGTAAGGTATCCATTGATCTATAGACTCAAGTAGTGTAAGGTATCCATTGATCTATAGACTCAAGTAGTGTAGGTATCGAGTGATCTATAGACTCAAGTAGTGTAAGGTATCGAGTGATCTATAGACTCAAGTAGTATAAGGTATCCATTGATCTATATACTCAAGTAGTGTAGGTATCGAGTGATCTATAGACTCAAGTAGTGTAAGGTATCGAGTGATCTATAGACTCAAGTAGTGTAAGGTATCGAGTGATATATAGACTCAAGTAGTGTAAGGTACCCATTGATCTATAGACTCAAGTAGTGTAAGGTATCCATTGATCTATGGACTCAAGTAGTGTAGGTATCGAGTGATCTATAGACTCAAGTAGTGTAAGGTATCGAGCGATCTATTGACTCAAGTAGTATACGGTATCCATTGATATATATACTCAAGTAGTGTAGGTATCGAGTGATCTATAGACTCAAGTAGTGTAAGGTATCGAGTGATCTATAGACTCAAGTAGTATAAGTTATCCATTGATCTATATACTCAAGTAGTGTAGGTATCGAGTGATCTATAGACTCAAGTAGTGTAAGGTATCGAGTGATCTATAGACTCAAGTAGTGTAGGGTATCGAGTGATCTATAGACTCAAGTAGTGTAAGGTATCGAGTGATCTATAGACTCAAGTAGTGTAGGTATCGAGTGATTTATAGACTCAAGTAGTGTAGGGTATCGAGTGATCTATAGACTCAAGTAGTGTAAGGTATCGAGTGATATATATATACTCAAGTAGTGTAAGGTATCCAGTGATCTATAGACTCAAGTAGTGTAAGGTATCGAGTGATCTATACACTCAAGTAGTTTAGGTATCGAGTGATCTATAGACTCAAGTAGTGTAAGGTATCCAGTGATCTATATACTCAAGTAGTGTAAGGTATCAAGTGATCTATAGACCAAAGTAGTTGGTATCCAGTGATCTATAGACTCAAGTAGTGTAAGGTATCTAGTGATCTATAGACGCAAGCAGTGTAAAGTATCGAGTGTAATATATGTTATCTATAGACTCAAGCAGTGTAAGGTATCTAGGGTAATATATGTTATCTATAGACTCAAGCAGTGTAAGGTATCTAGGGTAATATATGTTATCTATAGACTCAAGCAGTGTAAGGTATCTAGTTATCTATAGACGCAAGCAGTGTAAGGTATCGAATGTAATATATGTTATCTATAGACTCAAGCAGTGTAAGGTATCGAGGGTAATATATGTTATCTCTAGGCTCAAGCAGTGTAAGGTATCGATTGATCTATAGACACAAGCAGTGTAAGGTATCGAGGGTAATATATGTTATCTGTAGACTCAACCAGTGTAAGGTTTCGAGGGTTATATATGTTATCTCTAGGTTCAACCAGTGTAACGTATCGAGGGTTATATATGTTATCTCTAGGCGCAAGCAGTGTAAGGTATCTAGGGTAATATATGTTATCTCTAGGTTCAAGCAGTGTAAGGTATCGAGGGTAATAACTGTTATCTCTAGGTTCAACCAGTGTAAGGTATCAAGGGTTATATATGTTATTTCTAGGCCCAGGCAGTGTAAGGTATCGAGGGTTATATATGTTATCTCTAGGTTCAACCAGTGTAAGGTATCGAAGGTTATATATGTTAACTCTAGGTTCAAGCAGTGTAAGGTATCGAGGGTAATATATGTTATCTCTAGGCTCAAGCAGTGTAAGGCATCGAGGGTAATACACTATCTATAGACACAAGCAGTGTAAGGTATCGAGTGTAATATATGTTATCTCTAGGCTCAAGCAGTGTAAGGCATCGAGGGTAATACGCTCTCTATAGACACAAGAAGTGTAAGGTATCGAGTGTAATATATGTTATCTCTAGGCTCAAGCATTGTAAGGTATCGAGGGTAATATATGTTATCTATCGACTCAAGCAGTGTAAGGTATCGAGTGTAATATATGTTATCTATAGACTCAAGCAGTGTAAGGTATCGAGTGTAATATATGTTATCTATAGACTCAAGCAGTGTAAGGTATCGAGTGTAATATATGTTAACTCTAGGCTCAAGCATTGTAAGGTATCGAGGGTAATATATGTTATCTATCGACTCAAGCAGTGTAAGGTATCGAGTGTAATATATGTTATCTATAGACTCAAGCATTGTAAGGTATCGAGGGTAATATATGTTATCTATCGACTCAAGCAGTGTAAGGTATCGAGTGTAATATATGTTATCTCTAGGCTCAAGCAGTGTAAGGTATCGAGTGTAATATATGTTATCTATAGACTCAAGCAGTGTAAGGTATCGAGGGTAATATATGTTATCTATAGACTCAAGCAGTGTAGGGTATCGAGTGTAATATATATTATCTATGGACTCAAGCAGTGTAAGGTATCGAGGGTAATATATGTTATCTCTAGGCTCAAGCAGTGTAAGGTATCGAGTGTAATATATGTTAACTCTAGGCTCAAGCATTGTAAGGTATCGAGGGTAATATATGTTATCTCTAGGCTCAAGCAGTGTAAGGCATCGAGGGTAATACGCTATCTTAAGACTAAAGCAGTGTAAGGTATTGAGTGTAATATATGTTATCTATAGACTCAAGCAGTGTAAGGTATCGAGGGTAATATATGTTATCTATAGGCTCAAGCAGTGTAGGGTATCGCGTGTAATATATATTATCTATGGACTCAAGCAGTGTAAGGCATCGAGGGTAATATATGTTATCTATAGACTCAAGCAGTGTAGGGTATCGAGTGTAATATATATTATCTATGGACTCAAGCAGTGTAAGGTATCGAGGGTAATATATGTTATCTCTAGGCTCAAGCAGTGTAAGGTATCGAGGGTAATACGCTATCTATAGACTCAAGCAGTGTAAGGTATCGAGGGTAATATATGTTATCTCTAGGCTCAAGCAGTGTAAGGCATCGAGGGTAATACGCTATCTATAGACTCAAGCAGTGTAAAGTTTCGAGGGTAATATATGTTATCTCTAGGCTCAAGCAGTGTAATGCATCGAGGGTAATACGCTATCTTAAGACTAAAGCAGTGTAAGGTATTGAGTGTAATATATGTTATCTATAGACTGAAGTAGTGTTAGGTAGCGAGTGTAATATATGTTATCTCTAGACACAAGCAGGGTAAGGTATCGAGGGTATTATATGTTATCTCTAGACACATGTAGTGCAAGGTATCGATGCTAATACATGTTACCCCCATTCTCAAGTAGTGTAAGGTATCGATCCAAGTAGTGTAAGGTATCGTGAGTAATATATGTTATCTCTAAACATAAGTTGTGTAAGGTATCACAGGTGATATATGTTTTGTCTAGACACAAGGAGGGTATGGTTTTGAAGCGAATACATGTTACCTCCCGTGTCATGTAGTGTAAGGTATCGAGGTTAATATATGCTATATCTATACCCAACTTGTTGAAGGTTTCGACACTTATTTATGTTATCTTTTCACTCAAGTAGTGTTTAATTTTTGAGGCTTATTTATGTTACCTCTAAACATAAACCGTGTAAAGTAACGACTCTAATAAATGTTATCTCTAGATTCAAGAAGTGAAACATATCAACGGTAATATATGTTATACCAAGACTCAAGTAGCGTAAGGTATCAAAGCTATTATATGGTGTCTCTTTACTTAAGTAGTGTAAATTATCGAGTTTAATATATTTTATCTCTAGACACAAGAAGCGTAAGATATCGAGGGTAACATGTGTTATCTCTAGATACAAGAAATGTAAAGTATTAAGGGTAATATTTGTTATCTCTAGCCACAAGTATGGTAAGCTATCGAGGGTAATATATGCTATATACCAGGTAGGTGTTGGGATAGACTCTAGAAGCGTAAGGTATCGAGTGTAACGCATATGTTATATTTATACTTAACTAGTGTGAATTATTGAAGGTGATATGAGTTATATGTAGACTCAAGAAGGGTAATATATGTTGTATCTAGACATTAGTAGTGTTAGCTTTCGAGGCTTATATGTTACCTGTAGATTCAAGAAGTGTAAGGTATCGAGGCTAATATAAATCTATGTTATTTGGTGCATGCAATTCATTAAAATATTCAACTCTTCTCATCCAGCATCTCTGCCAATAGTCGTCTTAAAGTTCAACATTTAGGAACAGCATTATAATTGTTGTGATAAAAGCATAACATTATTTAAATAATTTCAGGTGACAAAGTATTGGAGCCTAAGTGACGAGCTGTGTGACGCCTGGGTGGCGTTCGATGTGATGGCTTGTACGGCCTCCATCCTCAACCTCACCGCCATCAGCGTTGACAGGTACACGCCGCCTTCCGCACTCTATAAACACTTCTATCTAGATCCATAACCAACTCATTTTTATATGCATAAATTACTGATTATAAAAGGAAAAATTATCCAGCCAAGGATCTCGCTCGAAATTTCATTTAAGTCCATTGATTACATCAAACGGCAGATGAACAGAATAATTGTTTGTTTCAGTGTGTAGGCAATGCCCATGCTTTGCCGCTTGTGAAATATAGGTTTTGGTGATCACTCGGTGAGATACAATGCAATCTTACACTGCAACAAACATCTATTTTTTCATATGTCTAAATTAAATTTGAATTAATTGTATTTTTTTTTTAAACCGCCGACTTACATATAAACATATATTGATTTCATTTTAATTGATGTCGCTGAAATTGTGTCCTAGCTCTTTGTGTGTCGACTTTTGAATAGAACGATAAAGGGAGCTTGAGTTCCAAAAACAAAAAAAATCAAATTAATATTTTCACTGTTTAAAAGCATAATCATTTCTTAGTGAAATTTTGAAGTGAGTTTCTTCGAAAGCACATTCTATCCGTCGTATGAAAACAGTGGTGTCAATTAGATAGCAAATAATGAAATGAGTAACCATGATGCAATTGCTCAAGAGGGAAGCTGTCAAACAATTGAAACGAATGAAATCTGCTCGCTTATAGACATGTCGATACGATAACTTTTCTAAAATACACTGTTAGGTGATGCCTGCTGTTTTTTTTTGTGCACGTTTGTCTGGAAATTCATTGTTCAATTAAATTAAGCCACACAAAGTTAATCGTTTGTTCTACGGATTTTGTCAGAAAAGAAGTAGGAGAGGGCGAGCGAAATAAGATCCAGTTGTTCACTATTAAGTTGCATTGCCACATCAATTTAAACATGGATGTATTGTAAAGCCATCATTCCTAAGAGTAATTTGCAGTTATTCGAAGACCAAAAAGAACAACTAGTGTAGTCATGCAATACTAATCTAACTAAATTACTATCACAATTAGCATTTTAAGACTAGTAAGAGAAATTCATCATTTGAATTTTTCCAAACATAGGGTCAGATCTAAATTTGGACCACTTGAGCTCCATGATAAAATTGTTGTGCCTTTGACATGACAGAAAATGGAAAATGATAATCACACCGAACACATTTAAGAAATGACACTACGGATAGAATCGTGGGACGATATAATTGAAGCAATATCAAACAGATCTGCAAATGTGGCACCAGTTACAATATTTCAAGAAAGAATAACATAACGCCGCCATTGCTTCAATGCCCGTATATACGATAAACAAACAGATCGCTTTAATATTAATCGATCAGGGATTTAAAAACAATTTTTAATGCCTGTCCCTTACAAAAATAAGTGTGATAAGATTGAGATAATTAAACCCCAGTATTTTACTTATAACAGGGTTATTTTTCTGCTTTTAACATTTACAATCTTGACCTACTTTTTGACCTGTTTATAACACTTGAGTATGAGTATTCATACACTGATAAGTGCATTTAAAATTTAAAAAAAGCTTACGAAAACATTATTTAAATGGTTGTTACTCGTGTGTCCGTGTATTTGAAAATAAGCTTTGAACTCAAAATGTGATTCAGTCATTACTTTGCATTAAAATTTGAGTAAAAATCATTAAATTACTTAACACACACCTGAATAATTATTTCCCTCCACGCTATGAAACTGCTCTTGTTTACTGAAAACTATAATCCATTGACTATGACACTATTTTTACGTAAAACGTGTATTTTACATTACGAGAACTGAATTTTGCCCGGATACGAGGACAGACATTCTCTGAAAGTCCGCTCGCGAAGAATAAATAGTATGGAAATACCTCCAACAATCAAAGTGCTAAAAGCACTGATGGACTAGGGCTTCATTCAGGGGAATGTTAACAACCATGTTCTAAGCATTAAAAAAATCGGCTCACATCACAAGGGGTCACTGTTTAATGGGCTAGCTTAAACTTTAGACTAAAACTGCTTGCAAGCTGCAAAGGAATTTTGAAAAATCTAGTAAAGTGTGTGTGAGTGAGGGGGATGGGGGGGGGGGGGCTAAAGGGTTAAATCAGATAAAGTCATAGTTCTTTTGAATTTCTCAAAGTCGTTAAATAAGACTTGTACAAATTAATGTACGTGGTTGGCACACATACTTCTTTAATTTGATCAAATCCTTTTATATCAAAGGACTGTTATTTGCAGTTTCAGAGAAGATTTTCAATGATGTAATTATATACTATATAGAAAACCTGTCACCTCTTTTTCAGGGGAGCTTTTAACCACAGGGCCATACTTTGAACAATCTTTGTAAAAGACATCAACATTGTACACCTATGTCAGACTGTATACACAATGCTATTAGGAAGAAGTTTTTATTTAAAATGTGAAGAATTATTTTCTCCCTCTTAATTTGTGCTTGGTATTCAATTCATATAACATGTTACCATGATAACTTAGTGCTGTTGATAAATATTAGGCACTGCCTTCTGTCTAATGCTATTCATATTACTGCTGCAGACTTTTGTACATAGCAAAGCAAGTTGAGTAGACTAAGATGAGATGAATATCGTTTTTAGACTATCTGCGCATGCGCGCAGGTAGTCTTAACACCACAAACTCCAAAGAACTACTTCTATTCATGTCGTTTTAACCCATTTTACTGTCTCAATGCGCTCTATGTTTAGCAGAATGACGTCGAAACCATACAAATGGATCGGTCGTGTTGCAGTCCGAGTATGAGTTTTTGCTTGTTCGGCTATTTCCGCGCTGTGATTATGTATCCCGGCGTTTTATTTTTAGCAGAATATAACTATTTTTAGATCGTTATATTTATCAGATTAATGAGGGTCAAGATGATGGAGGCTCTGGTAGGAAGATAACATACAGTATTGATATTCACTCTAGTTTAGCCCATGATGTTTCAGAAATTATTACCGACCGCAAGTGTCCCATCGCCTGCATGATTTGTTATTTAAATCTGACGTGACCCTGGAGCATGCTTTTTTTGTAATGGTGATTTTTATTAGACTTTTATGAGATAAGAAACAAATATAATTATTGTCTTAGTGTTAAAATAGTTGTATCTCAGGTTTCGCATTGCTAATGCTTCAAATACTATACATTGTAATTTACCTGCTACAAATAACAAGATACTATTCATTCTATGATTTTAGGCGTTTATATTTCTAATGAGAAGTTTTCATATGGCATAAAAGCTTCGTTCCGGTGAATTCTTGGCATAGCTTTATACATTAGGCTTTCAATTTATATAAGCACACATGCCCTGATACGACAGTGAGTCACGCAAATTTATCAATAAACTTTAAAAAGCAAAATCCTATTCTCATTCCTAAAAACAGACTAGTTCCGATAATCTAAACATAGTTTCTACATACATTAACTGACCACATGTTTGTCCTCACCGCGGGAAAACGACCATCTGATAAGCTCTGCATTTTAAAAGGTATAATTGCTAAAGTTGCTCGTAAAAATAAAACCATTTTCCCTAAAGAATTAAAACCTGTAAGTTCATAAAATTTGTCTAATTTATGCTATCTAATCAAAGCAGCGAAAACCCTTTAGACGCGATTGAAAAGAGCATTTACTGTAACTTCAAATACATGAGGAAACGTCGACTGAATTGATATAAAGCTGTGCATTTTGAATGGAATTATTGCTGAAGTTGATTGTAAAAAAATGATTTTCCCTAAACAAAACGTGTATGTTAATAAAAGGAAATGATATATATATGATGTATTGTATTTCTTATCGTATGATATTTAATCAAAGCAACGAAAAACCTTTAGAAACGATTGAAATGGGGCATGCATTGTAACACTAAATACATGGGGATGGGGGATTACGGCGATTGAAGTGACATTTACAAAAACAAAATGACACAAGACGCCATAAAGATATAGATATGTATGTTTGTTTCTTCGCCCAGGCACAAGCGCTGTCGGCACATTTTTCACTTTTATTTATGTGCTCTTCACCCATTCCCATAGCTCAAATAAAATTTGCAACTCTCACATATTTGCCTCGCGCTTTGATTAAAGTATGAAATATTGAAATGTCTTTTAAATACTTTGACCATCAAATTTCATAACATGGTGTCAGCAGTTCATCACACTGCTAGTAAGAATGGAATACCAAACATAATTTTATTCTTTATTTTATACCCATCATCAATCCACATGCAATACATATCACAAAATACTTTAACCCATATTCCGCTCCAGTGCAATACGGCCATCAATCTCATTAAAATCATATCGTGACGTTCACTTCATTTCATTATGTTATGTACGTACATAGCGTAGCGTCGTGAAGCGTGTATTGGGGATCTGATTTTAATGAGATTGATCGGCCATATACCACTCTTGTGACGTCCCGTCATAACAAGTATGTTGCGCAATATTAAATTGACGTCATTAAACCAATGAGTGCATCCTTAAAAAGAAATTTAGTATGCAAAGATGTGGCTTCCAAGTGATCTAATCAGTAATGTATATAATAAAAGGGTTATTAGTACTGCGTTTTAATCCGGATATGGCGGAATGTCATATTTGATTCTGGTAGTTGTTTGTAGATTTTGATTTTACTCGGCTTGTGCCTTGTGAAATCCGAATCTGCAAAAATCTACTTGAGTCGAATACAACCTTGAATGAACAATCATTGTAAAAGACAACTACATACATGTACAAGATACTTAAGGAAGTAGTTTGGAAACATTAAGAATTATTTTCTCCGTCTTAATTTGTATGCATTAGATAACTCAATAAATGCAGCAGTTGACCATTCTTGTATTGTCCTCTGTCACTGTCCTGATAGCTCCCTATCTCAATAGATGCAAAAGGTTGTAGGTTCATGATTCTCCTGGTCCAATATGTCATACAGAAAGAAGATGTTGAATGTAGAATCAAGAAGCTTTCTTTTCAGGCACTCCAAATTGAATATTACTGTAACATTTGGAGTGCCAAGAATTTGTTGGATTCCTAGACAGCAGGTATCAGGTGTTGCAGTACATTTGGCAAATATTTTTCACCCGTCCTTGTAAATCTAAAAAAGCTTTCATTTCGCAAAAGTAGTATATATATTAAACTATATTAAGGTTGCTAAATCAGAGTTTGAATAATTCTGAAAACTAGATGTGCCTTTAATTGCAGCAATTTGAACTCCAACTTATAATGTCAATTAAGCTGGTTATGCAATACTGCAGTTTTGCTTTATTTACTTGAATAAACAAACAGTACTTGCGTTGGAAAGTACAATGTATTAACATGCATTTTTCTTGCCCTGACTCCATCCAAGCCTTAAATCTTAGATCAACATGTACTTGGGGCTATGTGTACTATCAATGAGAACTATAAATCATGTTCAATTTAGTGCCACTTATGATATTTCATTCCACATACAAAAACACTAACATGTTCTTTAAAACCAATAATTTTTATCCTATGTTATGATAAAACCATTGCCAAGTTGGTAATTTGAAAAGACAAGAAATTATATCTGGTCAGGGTTTGACATAGTCTTTCTAGACAGCTGGACTTGTTTTGCAGTTAGTCTTCAAAAGCTAAACTGAACAAGACTGGAGCATAAAACTCACAATACCAAAATGGGTTTTAAAGGCTTAGGAGATCATCCTCACATCACCTATACCATTAGTTCTTATCTACAAACTTAAGTCAACATAATAATTAATGTTTTACATAAATATTGCAATGAATAAAACATATTGCAATAAGTGCCAATAACATAGCAATCAAGTATGATCACTATAGGCCTAAACATGAGATTTCAACATTTTCCTGATAAACAATAAATAATGTTACTTAACAATTTTCTCATTTTTTACACAAGCTGAAAAAATGGTCTCTTTTTGAATACTTCACATATTTCATGGCTTTCATCATTCAAACTAACATTTGCTTGTTATTTCAATATTCATTGATTGTGTAAACATTCATAAATGATGGTTAAAATTAACATTCATGCTAATCATGCCTACCAAAAGCACCTGACTGACCAATCGGTATCCAATTTTGGCAGGGCTTATTGGTGATTCATTGAAATCAACCATGACCTCCCACAATCTGCACTGGTCAACAGTAGTTAATGAATTGTTTCAATTGTTCTTATTTTCATAAACTTAGAAAACAACTGCAGTGAATAAAATTTATTCCTCATCACTGAGAGAAAGTTTAGAAAAATGAACGAAACCAAGTTACATCTAGTAGGATATCAAATCCTACAAATGTATTCATCATTTTATATAACCATATTTAGTAAATGTTAAATTTTTGAAAGTCTGAAAAGTTTCATTTTTTTGTATATCAAAGAACATTTGTGTATATAATTTTGATGATATTTTGTGATTCATTTAATTTCATTCTTGTTTCATTTAGTGTTCAGTCCCAAGCTTTCTTGTTCACATTTAAGTGCAAGAAAAGTCACTTAAGTATGATCTGAATAAATTCATTACAATGTAAGGTCACATAAAGGATATATTGTGCTTTTTAAAAATAACATTTTTTCATCTGTTTAAAATTAAGTCAAATGTAGTGCATTGAAATTTTATTATGAGTTTAAAGCTGCACTCTCATTTTGACAACTTTTTTATTTTTTGGCTTGGAACGAGCCAATTTTTGCGAAAATCCATGGAAACCAGTTATATAAGACTGCTGACCAAAATTTAGATGGCAGATTTTTATATTAATGTTAAAAAAATGATGTTTTAAGCATTATTCTTAAACTGTAGCAACGGTTTAAGCCATAAAAGATTAATTTTCGAACGGAAATATGACAAACTACGAGCTTATTGTTTGTCAGCAATCTGATATCATTGGTTTGAAGATGTTAACGCAAAAATTTGATCTTTCCAAGACAATTTTTTTTGGTAAAAACGGTAAATCTGTGAGAGGGTAGCTTTAAACTATGACAGGAATAATTCAAGGGAATGATTTTTTGTGATTTCTAGGATTGAAATTGTCTGAATCGCATGAAAATTTATAAATTATGTAAGGTATTCTCACATTGGTCACACTTTTTTTAACTTTGTGCTGTCTTTTTTTGTTTGTCTCAAATTAATACAGCATTGGCTTCACTTGTTGTTTATGAAAGGGACTGTACACCAGATTGGCACCAGTTTGTTTTTTCCTGTAACGAATCTAAGGACACTTTTGTAATAAAATATTTTACACTTTGATATCGTTATTGTAAATAAAATACCAAAATGAAAAAAATGCAGTGAAGTGTCGTATCCACTATGCTATGAAGACTTACTTCTACTGGGAGGAATTTTCCAGATATATACCTAACTCGCTAATATCATGTAATAACATCAATGGCAGATCACGCATAAGGAATGAATTATACTCGGTAGACATACCTAGTAATCTTTTTGTAATGGAAAAACACGAAATGACTGCTATTAATAAATCATTTGTAAACTATGGGGATCATCAGTTAGTAAGTTTCAATGCATTAATTGTACACATCGATACCAAGTTTATATCAATTTTCTACAATTTTCTTTAATTTTTTGCTTTTTCATCATTAACTGAGTACAACCCCTTTAAACTGTACCTTATAATGTCTGTGACTTATCAAATATTTGATATTAATGGTCTACAACCAAGATTTGTTTTAATTATTGCAGGTTTCAAACTGCATTGTGTATGCTATTGGAAAGGTAATCTTGAAAGCTCACTTAGTATAAAATAACATTCACCCTGCAAGGTACTCATATTTGGATGATACATAAAGATTTGCACAGTCATTTATGTATACTTGCATTTATTGATAAAGGATACCTTTACACATTAATTTAGATTGCAAAGTATAACTTATATAAATAAATATATATTCTTAAATCTGAATACACAAGCTAATGCATCAGTCAATTAACCATGTAACCATGCCCCCGCCCCCCGGTCCCGGAATAGTGGAGATAATCTGATGGTAAAGTCCCCACCAAATGCCCCGCACCCAAGGGACATTAGGTTAAGCCCCATCCACACTGTATTTTCCGGGAAGACCTGGCACTGCGGGGCCACCTGAAAGGTAAAAACATGACCCATTTCGCCGGCTATCCCTGGTATACCCCCGGATGTGGGAGCCGTGGTTACAATTGACTGGTGCATAATGATCCATAGTGATCCAATCTCATGCCAAGATGATTTCTGGTCTGACATCGCGAGGTTAGTTATTCTTAAGCATAAAAAAGCCTGGACAGCATTTAAGAAAGACTGTTGTAAGGTTAAATCTTCATTACTTTACTATTCCACAACATTGGGTGATAAGGGAACTTGATTGAATATTTTGATTTTAATTTTGTTCCCTAAACGCCACAAGTCAACTGAGTAATTAATACAAATTCAATTCTATCTCCACAATATTCGGCACTGCATTGTTAAATAAAACTCAAAAGTTACGCTTGTAAATTATTTAACCAAATACCTTTCCTTCAAATATTTCACAAATTTATATTGATCTATCAACAACAATGCATCACCATACTGTATCTCTGACTGATTTTTGATTTTCATTCTTGGCTAGAAAACAAAAAGTGAGCACAAAGCGTCTTCAGAAAAAGAACTTGTAAAGTATGCACCAGTCAATTGTAACGACTTTCCATCCAGCCAATCCCCGGTAAAATCCCTGCCCTGCGAGAACGAAATGATGGTAAAATCCCGTGAATAACCCGGCACCCCGGGGATCTAAGGTAAGAGCGATTCCCTGATATATTTTGAGGGAAGACAAAACCACCGCAATCACCCGGCATTGCAAGGACACTAGTTCTGGCTTCCATAACTTTAATGTTGATATTTTTTATGTTTACAACACGTCCAAAAAGGTAATATACAGTATAATGTGTTCGCTGAAGTTCTTTAGCTACGAGGACACCTGAAAGGTAAAAACACAGCCCTTTTCCCTGGTATATCCCCGAGGGGGCCGTGGTAACAATTGACTGGTGCATTATAAGAGAGGAAATCAAAATTGAGCATGCAAGATTGTTTTATCAATGGCGATGGTTTATCACAATGTCATGTACTTACACTGAGAGTGGCTCCAAGACTTATTATGCACATAGGTAAACAATCATCTTATTCACAGATGCTGTGCACATATTCATACATTTGGCTTCATTTAGAATGAAACTTCATAAATAAGTATGCGCATATTTGATATTTTTTTATCTCAATTTTGCAAAATTGAAATCACATGATTTTTTCAAACGAACTTGGTATTGCTTGAAAATTGACGTGTCAAATTAAAAATGCTACCCACGGTAAGATAAAAATAAATCCGTTTAATAGTGGTAATCATTCAATGGCGGTTTTATTGGTAAATTTAGTTAAATTTCCTCAATAAAACACTATGAAATTCACATCATCAGCATCCGGGATAACATACATGTCTGAATCATTCGGCCGCTCTGATCAGAGTAAATTTTGAGGTCAATAAGTAGGCTGATACCCTGATTTACTTTTCCTCAAAATTATAAAGTTATACAGGTACCCGGCATATGGTTTTTAGTTAACATTAGTAGTATTTAAACAATAAATACCAAAAATCATGTTGTATTTAAAAAAGTGCTAAGTGACATGCGATGATTAGTTAAAAAAAACTTTGTATCGAAAAGAAAATATCACGAAACATGCAATTTATGTCGAAAAAAAAAGAACAGGGACAGACTTCGAAATACCAGCATTGTATACAAAGGATAACAATACTTTTTTTTAACCAACTTTCCTGGTTGTTTTCTACTTAGACCGCACGCTTTATTCGCTTTACGTATGAATTCACAACACATTTCGAATACGCGACGGGCACCGCGGTTAGCTGATACTGGTTTCTTTTCGGATAAAAGAGAAAGAGGGTACCAGTCTATCAATACAGAGCATTGAACGGAAAAAAATCGATGCGTGCTTTTCCAATATGTTCATATTCTTATTGCATATAATCTGACCGTATGCAAGAACATTCATGTAGTTAACCCGATTTACTCACTCGCTACGTATGAATTTCTTGTGCTTTATTAAAAGGACATACAGTTAGCTTGAATTGTTAGGAGAACTATTTTTATTGGATGTTTTCATTGTAATCAGTTCTGGTACAACTTTGATTATTCAAATTCGCTAACGGCAATCCAATCAAAATACAGCGTATGAATACATTACGTCAGTGAACCCCCAGATGCGGCTTGAGAATGCAGATAGCGTGTTTATGGCTATGAACTAGGCCACAAGTGCCCTAGTCCAAAAATGGGGGATCGACTCTGCCGGTTTTAAGTTTAGGTAAAAGAAATTCAGAAAATAGAAGAAGTTTCGGAAGTCAACAAAATAAGTTCGGCGCAGCTAAAAGAAAAAAATGTGCGGGCGAAAAAAATAAATAAAAAAATGTTTTTCGATTTTTAGTCGCGGCAAATCAGATGAACAAAACTTGTTCTGACCAAATTTGTCGCGGAATAGATCAGCAAAACAAATAAAAAGAATGAAACCACTTTTCATACGGATTTTCCTTTCATATGAGGCGGCACTTCGTGTAGTGACAACTGACTTGAAACCGGCATATGTATGGCACATTTTATAAAAGGAGCTTTAACATTAAACTATAGAGAACAAAGCTTCAGTACACGCAGAGCTGACACTCAAAATACTGCAGGGATGACGCGTCAAATGTCGGTTTTCACAGACAGTGCAAATAAGCTCTCATTATTTCTCGAGTTGAACATTGTTTGTGTTGCTTTTCTCACAAGGAAGTCATATTGCTTGATATCATAGGTAAAGAATAAATCTAGAAAGTACTAGAATCGTTCTTAAGAAGTCTTTTACAATACATATTAACTATTTTCGAAACAGAAAAGGCCATTATTCCCATTCCTTAAGTAATCCTGAATGCCGACTGTAATACGTTTGTTTCACAAATTCATTACAGATTTGTCTGAATACGGTCCCCTCAGGCATTCGTGTTTCTTACAGATGTATTACTGTGGCATCAGCATAAGAACGGGGCTTAAGGTCTATATAATTCTTAGATATTCTCAGAAAGCGTTCACTTTTGAATATCCTATCCCTGCCGTTTCTCTTTGTTATTCACATAACAGAAGAATGGTGAATTGCCATGAATGAGAATTTTGTAATTGGCATACATTGTCATGAGTTTAAAAGAAGGAAAAGGAAAATGTTCTAACTGATCTTCGTGTTTATGTCACTTAGTTCCTTTTGCGAATTGCTGTGTATGCGTTAGTTTGCAATAGGGGCATATTTCAAGAAAAAGAAACACGACGGAGAATATTTGCCCAATTCAAGTTTTGCATACATCAGTCGTTATATCAGCTACATTCCCTATTGTTGTACGTACGATGCCATTTTGTCTCAACTATATTCAATCACGGCGACTCTGCTAGTTTTGATATCGTATTAATATATGGGCAATAAACCCTATTTTTGCATCGGGCCAGGCCAGCTATGGCGTCCGTGTCTCACATGGCGCATATCGTGTTAAATTCAATAAAGTCCGCCTTGAAGATATATACGCAAAACAAACCCTGATGTCAGACGAGGCTACAAAACGTGCCAGTACTTGTTAAGTTTGCAAATCTTCCGGGTCATTGCTGCATTCTTTGTATGTAAATTGGATTTACGTTACGAATATCGTGCCGTGGAAACTGGTGAACTCTTGGGATTGCGATTAGAGCGTGTAGTCAGGACATTCTTATTCCGATTATATAAAGACCACTGCAATACTTATTTACGTACCAAAATATCTCATATGACATTCTTATATAGCCACGGTTACGGCAAACACTGAATTTTAAAAGACTATGGACACTTACATATTTCTGGAATCAGGATCGCGAAAGAGAACTTCCGTTCGTGCAATTATTGATGACTTGTGTATTGTAATCTCACATGATAGGAGTTGTGGAAGACCTTTTCTGGCACCATTGAATCTGTTTCAGTTATTAATCATTGCTGCATGCGTTCAGACTGCCCAACGACATTACGTATCTTAATGTATCGCGAGCATCGGCAAGCAATGCATTGTTATGTTGCAGTAAATAGTTTTTCCCAGACAGAAATGTTGGCATGATGCATGTATCAATGTTAAAACATGCTGTCAACATGATTGTTTTAAGCCTCTGAATCAGTTAAGACAAACTGTCAACGCGTGTGCCTCTCTGGATGTAAGTAATTTATAAAGTAAGAGAATAGCTGTTTATGTGTCGTTTTTTGTAAATTAATTGATAAATGTCCTTAATCGAATAGTTCACAGACTGAATAAATGTCCTATATGGAATAGTTCACAGGTTGTATAAATGTTTCCTTTATGGAAATAGTTCACAGACTGTTTAAACGCCTTTATGGAATAGTCCACAGATTGTATATTGAGGCGATGATTATTTCTAGATAAGTTAAAATTGATTTACTTTCTTACTTTTATAGGAAAAAATACCGAATCTAGCAAATACCGGTAGTGATATAACAAGTCATACTAACTTCTATCATAATGTCCGCTCTATAACTCTAGATCGGAAGTGTTGTTACCAAAAGTTTGCATACCTTATATTTTGCTTTTTCAAACAAAAATCTATGATGATTGTATAAGTAATAAAATTTTAAATGAAAGAGCTAGTTAAAGCGTTTTTGTTTCAGCTGTCCAATGTCCAATGTCGTGCCAGCACAAAATTATTTTTTGAATATACAATGTCGTGCCAGCACAGCATTCACTTTTGAATGTTTAATGTCCAATGTCGTGCCAGCACAACATTCACTTTTGAATGTCCAATGTCCAATGTCGTGCCAGCACAACATTCTTTTTTAAATTTCCAATGTCGTGCCAGCACAACATCGATTTTGAATGTCCAATGTCCAGCTAACTTCACACAGCTATTTTATGTCGCATTTTTCAATACCTGTTAACAAAAGAGCTCTTAATAAATCTTGGGATGATGTTTTACCATTGTTGCAAACACTTTGTTCACAAGTTCTTTTTTATATCCATAAAAATCGACAATATTTTTGGTAAGGAAATGCGCAATTATTTTATTCAATAGTTTGATTAATTCCATTTTATAGGATACTAGTATTGACAAATTGCCAATAGATATTTCGTTTTGCTGATTTGGTTAATATATTGACCAAGTTTCAAAAACAGTGTTCGATTTAAATACCCTAACATAAAAGTCCATCAGCGGGGAAACATTATGATGTTGTGTGATTATCAATATTAACACCTCAACGGAACTGCCTTTCGACAATTGCGAATATTTTACAAGAAGGCAACATCTTCGGATCACGAATCATCGCATAACAATATACATTCGGACTCCACTCCACACAATTCAACCAGCCCGACTGCGTTCATACCCCGATAATAACATTAATCCCGCAATTCATTCCTTCATTAAATATTACGCTAAGTCATAGCATATGGTTAAAACAAGTTAACAGTTTACTTCCTGTTTCAGGTTCATAGCAGTTACACAGCCCATTAAATACGCCAAACACAAGAATTCCAAACGTGTGCACGTGATGTTGGCCCTTACGTGGATCGTCTCCATAGCGATAGCTGCCCCTATCGCTCTGGGTGTGAACTATTCAGACGCCCGGGAGGACGGAATGTGCAGCTTCTTCAACTCAGACTTCTTAATTTATTCATCCATGGGTTCATTTTATATCCCGTCATTAATCATGATATTTCTGTATTGGCGAATATATCGTGTTTTACGTTTAAGAGCACAAAGATCTTTAGCTAAGAAGAAAGCTAGATGTATTGACACACAAACAGTGACTAACGTCATAGAAAATGAAGCAGTTAAAGAACCTACAGACAAAACAGGTCTTGCCAAAATGGATAATGGCAAAGTGTCTACATACAACACAACGGCTAATAACTGTTCTAAAACTAACCATAATTTAGCAACAGAGACTCATATAGATGAGGCATCAACATCCAATCCAACAGATTCACAAAAGGACGAGGAAAGTGACTCCAAAAGTCCCGTTCATTTACCAGCTAGAGGTGAACTCATCGTGAATCCGGTCGCTGAAGATGTAGAACGCAGGGAACAAATAAGTGCACATTGTGCTGCATTAGTCGTTACGCATCGCCCAAACGAAGGAGAGACCAATTTTACCTCCCGTGAAGGTACAACTGCAATTCAGGACAATGCTGAAGAGACCAGTAGCGGGGGTAAAACTAGCTTAAATGGGAAGGGACGTCGAAAAAAAGAGAAAAAGAACACGACAAAGTTTAATTTTCACATGAGAACAAGTCGAAAAAGAAAGGAAAAGTCGTCGTCTAGGCGAGAAAGGAAAGCGACAAAAACATTAGCTATTGTTCTAGGTAGGTGCAATTAATCACTTTATCTTAAAGTTTTGTTAAACTGAAGTGTTCCACGAATCACTAGGTCATGTACTTTTATCCTTTGTAAACAACGTATCTTTGAATGTTTGCTAGGCTAAATATTCAGAAATAAAAATGAAAATCTGACATAAAATCTAAAGAAAATTGTAAACAGTGTATGGTGGTTTCAGAAATTGAAAATAATTCTGACGTTCTTTATTAACTTAAATTGTATAGATGGAAATAATTTAGTACAGATATTGCATTCATAAATTGCCGAGATATTTAATGGACGGACATGGAAACTGATATTTTCATGTTCGCAGAATTCAATGAAGATAATTAAACATGTAATCGCTCGACGATTTGTGTGCCATCGACCTAGATCGCGTCTTATATTAAGGCTTCTTTCCAACATTGTTACCGACCTTGTTACCATAACCTTGTTACCGACCTTATTACCGACCTTGTTATCGACCTTGTTACCGACTTTGTTACCGACCGTCTTACCCCGATCTTCTTACCCCGACCTTGTTACAAACCTTGTTAACGACATTGTTACCAATCTTGTTACCGACCTTGTTACCCCGACCTTGTTCCAATATTTTTACAAATCTTGTTACCCCGACCTTGTAACCCTAACTTTGTCGACCTACTTACCCCGACCTCGTAACGAATCTTGTTACCAATCTTGTTACCGACCTTGTAACCAACCTTGTTACCGACCTAGTTACCAACCTTGTTACCACGAACTTGTTACCGACCTTGTTACTAATCTTGTTACCCCGACCTTTTTATCAACATCGTTACCGACCTTTGACCGACCTCGTTACCAACCTTGTTACCCCGACCTTGTTTCCGACCTTTAAGGTCGGTTTAAAGGTCGGGGTAACAAGATCGGTAAAAAGGTTGGTTACCAGGTCGGGGTAACAAGGTCGGGGTAACAAAGTCGGTAACAAGGTTGATAACAAGGTCGGTTTATAGGTCGGGGTAACAAGATCGGTAAAAAGGTTGGTTTCAAGGTCGGGGTAACAAGGTCGGTGTAACAAGGTTGATAACAAGGTCAGTTTAAAGGTTGGGGTAACAAGATCGGTAAAAAGGTTGGTAACAATGTCGGTTACAAGGTCGGGGTAACAAGGTCGGGGTAACAAGGTCGGGGTAACAAGGTCGGTAACAAGGTTGATAAAAAGGTCGGTTTAAAGGTCGGGGTAAAGGTCGGGGTAACAAAATCGGTAAAAAGGTTGGTAACAAGGTCGGTAACAAGGCTGATAACAAGGTCGGTTTAAAGGTCGGGGTAACAAGGACGGTAAAAAGGTCGGTTACAAGGTCGGGTTAACAAGGTCGGTAACAAGGTTGATAACAAGGGCGGTTTAAAGGTCGGTTTAAAGGTCGGGGTAACAAGATTGGTAAAAAGGTAGGTAACAAGGTCGGTTACAAGGTCAGGTTAACAAGGTCGGTAACAAGGTTGATAACAAGGCCGGTTTTAAGGTCGGGGTAACAAGATCGGTAAAAAGGTTGGTAACAAGGTCGGTTACAAGGTCGGTAACGACCTTGTAATCAAACTTGTTACCGACCTTGTTACCAACCTTATTACCGACCCCGTTTCGTTACCAATCTTTTTACCGATCTTGTTACTGACCTTGTTACCCCGACCTTTAAACCTACCTTGTTATCAACCTTGTTAACGACCTTGTTACCCCGACCTTGTTACCGACCTTGTACCTTGTTACTGACCTTGTTAACCCGACCTTGTAACCGACCTTGTTATCGACCTTGTTACTAACCTTGTTACCGACCTTGTTACCGACTTTGTTACCCTGACCTTGTTACCAAATCTGTTACCGACCTGGTAAGCGACCTTGTTACCAACCTTTTTACTGATCTTGTTATTGACCTTGTTACCCCGACCTTTAAACCTTCCTTGTTATCAACCTGGTTACCCCGATCTTGTTTCCCCGACCTTGTAACCGACCTTGTAACCGACCTTGTTATCGACCTTGTTACCGACCTCGTTACCAACCTCGTTACCAACCTTGATACCGACTTTGTTACCCGACCTTGTTACCGACATTGTTACCGACCTTGTTACCGACCTCGACCTTGTTACCGACCTTGTTACCGATCTTGTTACCGACTTTGTTACCCTGACCTTGTTACCAAATCTGTTACCAACCTTGTTACCGATCTTGTTACCAACCTTTTTACTGATCTTGTTATTGACCTTGTTACCCCGACCTTTAAACCTTCCTTGTTATCAACCTGGTTACTCCGATCTTGTTTCCCCGACCTTGTAACCGACCTTGTTATCGACCTTGTTACCGACCTCGTTACCAACCTTGATACCGACTTTGTTATCAACCTTGTTACCGACCTTGTAACCGACCTCGTTACCAACCTTGTTAACCGACCTTGTTACCGACATTGTTACCGACCTTGTTACCGACCTCGACCTTGTTACCGACCTTGTTACCAACCTTGTTACCGATCTTGTTACCAACATTGTTACTGACCTTGTTACCCCGACCTTGTAACCGACCTAGTAATCGACCTCGTTACCGAACCTTGTTACCCCGACCTTGTAACCGACCTCGTAATCAACCTTGTTACCGATCTAGTTACCGACCTTGTTACCGACCTCGACCTTGTTACCGACCTTGTTACCAACCTTGTTACCGATCTTGTTAACAACATTGTTACTGACCTTGTTACCCCGACCTTGTAACCGACCTCGTAATCGACCTCGTTACCGAACCTTGTTTCCCCGACCTTGTAACTGACCTGGTAATCAAGCTTGTTACCGATCTAGTTACCGACCTCGTTATCGACCTTGTTACCAACCTTGTTACCGACCTTGTTACTGACCTTGTTACTGACCTTGTTACCCCGACATTGTAACCGACCTTGTTACCGATCTTGTTACCAACATTGTTACTGACCTTGTTACCCCGACCTTGTAACCGACCTCGTAATCGACCTCGTTACCGAACCTTGTTACCCCGACCTTGTAACTGACCTGGTAATCAAGCTTGTTACCGATCTAGTTACCGACCTCGTTATCGACCTTGTTACTAACCTTGTTACCGACCTTGTTACTGACCTTGTTACCCCGACATTGTAACCGACCTTGTAACCAACGTTGTTAACGAACCTTGTTACCCCGACTTTGTTACCGACCTCGTTATCGACATTGTTACCGACCTTGTTACCGATCTAGTTACCGACCTCTTTATCGACCTTGTTACCAACCTTGTTACCCCGACCTTGTAACCTACCTTGTTCCTGATCTTGTTACCCCGACCTTGTAACCGATCTTGTTACCGACCTCGTTATCGACCTTGTTACCGATCTAGTTACCGACCTCGTTATCGACCTTGTTACCAACCTTGTAACCGATCTTGTTACCGACCTTGTTACTGACCTTGTTTCCCCGACCTTGTAATCGACCTTGTTACCAACGTTGTTACCGAACCTTGTTACCCCGACCTTGTAACCGATATTGTTACCGACCTCGTTATCGACCTTGTTACCGATCTAGTTACCGACCTCGATATCGACCTTGTTACCAACCTTGTTACCGATCTTGTTACCGACCTTGTTACTGACCTTGTTACCCCGACCTTGTAACCGACCTTGTTACCAACGTTGTTACTGAACCTCGTTACCCCGACCTTGTAACCGATCATGTTACCGACCTCGTTATCCGACCTTGTTACCGACATTGTTACCGATCTAGTTACCGACCTCGTTATCGACCTTGTTACTGACCTTGTTACCGACCTTGTAACCAACCTTGTTACCGATCTTGTTACCCCGACCTTTAAACCGACCTTGTTATTAACCCTGTTACCGACCTTGTTACACCGACCTTGTAACCGACCTCGTTATCGACCTTGTTACCAACCTTGTTACCGACTTTGTTACCCTGACCTTGTTACCAACTTTGTTACCGACCTTGTAAGCGACCTTGTTACCAACCTTTTTACTGATCTTGTTATTGACCTTGTTACCCGACCTTTAAACCTACCTTATTATCAACCTTGTTACCGACCTTGTTATACCGACCTCGTTATCCGACCTTGTTACCGACATTGTTACCGATCTAGTTACCGACCTCGTTATCGACCTTGTTACTGACCTTGTTACCGATCTTGTAACCAACCTTGTTACCGATCTTGTTACCCCGACCTTTAAACCGACCTTGTTATCAACCCTGTTACCGACCTTGTTACACCGACCTTGTTATCGACCTTGTTACCGACTTTGTTACCCCGACTTTGTTACCAACTTTGTTACCGACCTTGTAAGCGACTTTGGTACCAACCTTTTTACTGATCTTGTTATTGACCTTGTTACCCCGACCTTTAAACCTACCTTGTTATCAACCTTGTTACCACGAAGTTGTTATCAACCTTGTTACTGACATTGGTACCCCGACCTTGTTATCGAACTTGTTATCAACCTTGTTACTGACATTGGTACCCCGACCTTGTAACCGACCTTGTTATCGACCTTGTTACCAACCTTGTTACCGACTTTGTTACCCCGACCTTGTTACCAACTTTATTACCGACCTTGTAAACGACCTTGTTACCAACCTTTTTGCTGATCTTGTTATTGACCTTGTTACCCCGACCTTTAAACCTACCTTGTTATCAACCTGGTTACCCCGACCTTGTTATCGACCTTGTTACCAACCTCGTTGCCAACCTTGTTACCGACCTTGTTACCGACCTCGTTACCAACCTTGTTACCCGACCTTGTTACCAACCTTGTTACCGATCTTGTTACCGACCTTGTTACTGACCTTGTTACCCCGACCTTGTAACCAACCTTGTTACCAACGTTATTACCGAACCTTGTTACCCCGACCTTGTAACCGATCATGTTACCGACCTCGTTATCGACCTTGTTACCAACCTTGTTACCAACGTTGTTACCGACCTTGTTACTTACCTTGTTAACGACCTTGTTACCGACCTTGTTACCAACCTTTTTGCCGACCTTGTTATCGACCTTGCTACACACCTTGTTACACACCTTGTTACCGACTGGTACAATTATTCAATGAAACTGTGGTTTCTTGAGTTGTAATGAACTTTTTCTAACATTATAACATTATTTTGCACTGGCATAAGCCATGGACTTTAACAGTCGTTTTTTTATAAACACAAGCATTCTCATCAATTTGCACGAACTTTGGCCTATTGAATGTTAGAAATGCTTTACAAATAGTTGAACTGTGTTACCCACAAGATGACCAATATTTGTTTCGTAATCATTATTCTTTCATAACGACGGACAAGGAGAGATGCTTAAGCTCACATTGAGCACACCATGCTCAAGAAAGATGCAAACATTCAAAAGGTATTTAACGATGAGTGGCACAGACGCTTGAGCATATCAATACTGAAACGAATGTACGCACTGCATATCGAATATGTAGAAAATTCTAGAATGACTAATATAAAGCAGAACAGAACAAAACACAAACTTATTTCAACAATTCATATGTTATATAATCATTTATGATATTTAACTTGTGCTTGATGGTTTTCATCGAAATTCGTTTTGCAGAACAAATCAGTAACTATAATTATTAACATTTACTAGTATCATAATTATATTGATTCGGGAAAGGAACTTAACAAGACATATATTCTTTGCGTATAGTATTAACAAATTAACAATTCAAAATATAAAGAGTGACTAACATTATTTCTCATAGCAAATGCTTTGTATACGAAAATAGAAATATTCTTAAAAATAACAATATAAACAATATTTTTTACAATTATTGTTTTCATGATAGTTGGCCAAGAACGTTTGAATCGTGGTATAAACTTATTTGTTACATCTGTACATATGTTGCATTCAATCAGAAAATGAAATGCTTCTTTTCATACATTACAATGGACAATGGGGGGCAAACTCTGTGTTCCAAAACTGTACAGTACCTTCAAATAACTTCTATATTAAGCCCACGTGGTGATGATCTAAATTTCTGTACATAAGCTAACATACAATAAGGTTGAAATTCCAAATGTGATGTGTTTCTATAAAATCACGCTCTCGTTGAGTTCGATAATCTACAACCCAAAGATCACACCTATAAGATAGACGATAGACATTCGAGTTGACGTACACATAGAAGGCTTTCGAATACTGCATCCAGTTCTTTTGGATATTTAACCAGGTTTTCAATGGAAACCGGGGTATTAGAAACGAGTGATTGTTGTTGGGTTGGCGGTGGAGAGTCGGTCGGGCGGTCAGGTGAGCAGGCGGTCGTTAAATTTATGGGTTTCCAGCGAATAACTTTAGTTTTTGTTATCATATGATCGCTTGGAATTGATTTTGGGTACGTTCCGTCAAAAGGTCAAAGACACCGTTACTAAATTGGAAATCTGTTTTCGGCAATTAATTTGTATTTCGTTCATTATATCGATACCAAACGTGCTGTATAGTAAGAACATGTGGAGAGCTCCCTTTGTATTGCTTTTATGTCCGTTCCGTAAAAGGTCAAGGTCACCGAAACTAAATATAGAAATTTCATTCCCGATGAATGCCTACATTTTTCTCATCATATAGTCAACTCGGTATCTATTAAAAACATGTGGAGAGCTCCCTATGGATTGCTTTTTGGTCCGTTCCGTCAAAGTTCACCGTTTCTAAATATAGCAATTTCGTTTCTGTCGAATAACTTTTTAGGGCTCCGTTCTGTTAAAGGTCAAGTTCACTGTTTACAAAAGAAATGTGTCACTTACGACCTTGTTACTTACCTTTTTGCTGAATTAATTATACAAATACAGCATTGGTTTTGTTAAACTTTATTCACAGCTAACCTTAACAAATTGTTTTAGATTCTTAAGTTGAGGGCTTTACATGACTAAAAATAAGGTCATCCGCCATGCTTCAAGTATATTCTGCCTGCTATAGGCAGTGCTGGAAACTGAACCACTACATGGACCGTTTTGTGTCTCTGTGGTTTTTTTCGATCTGCATTATCTAAAACATGCGCGAACATGAAAATTTCCGATAACTTGGCCGCAATGAAAAGTAATCAGTAGGCTATAACTGGAATCATTTTCAGAAGTATTCTCAATATCAGGCAAATCTTCCTTGTTCCTGTAATTTTGTTTTAGGATTCTTTGATCGTAAATGTCCCTGCTCGAGATGAAATGGCCTAATACTGATTATAAACGAAGTTCTTATTAGGCAATACCTCTAGAATATGGCTTCGAAAGCCTGTATTTATTACGGCATCAGAAGACTTATATGTGAGCCGCTCAATCAATCTGGCTATGCGGGTCTCGTCACGCTGGGCACAAAACTATCCCCGTAACATAAAACACCGGGAATTAAGCTTTAACACACTCTGTTGTTGTTTTTCTACAGAGGATATGTTTTGGTTTATTTCGCTATCTGATCTGAATAATATGGGAGAAATAAAAGAACTAAATAATTACGATCGGACACTTTGTATTGCATACTTATAAAGATTAGTAAATTGGAAATCTGCTTTGTTTGTGTAGGCAGGCACTAGCACTTGAAGCTCGGGTTTTGTTTGTTAAGGCAGACACAAACAGTGAGAAAAGGTTGTCTTGTCCGTTAATGCATGCACAATAATGTTGAGCGCGTCATTTGCATAAGGACCACTTTGTTCGTTCGAGTATGCAGTCACTAGCATTAGGACCTCTTCGTTTCGTTCGTATAATTAGACACTTATATTAAGATCACGTGTTTTTTCGTGTATTCAAGCACAAATATAAGGACCACGAATTTTGTTCGTGTATGTTGGCATTAGCATAAAGTCCACGTGGTTTTGTTCGTGTATGCATTTGCTAGCATTAAACGCTTACTTATGTATTCTTTTTTGGAAATGTAGTACGGTATGTAAAAATAATTATAACCATTATTGACATATTTCAAGAAAGCAAATTGAAATCAATTTCGTGTAAATCAACCGTCACGAGGTGCCCTTGTTTGTAAAAGTGTTAGTTTGGCAGAAAACATTCATAACGAAAACGGATGTGTTTTCGCAATCACTATAATTTCAGCCTGCACTTCCACTATCAACATACCACAAGCTGGACAACGACCTGTTATTTATGCGCTCAAATACAGCAGCACTATAACGACCTGCGATGCTGCCATTGGATACTTCAGCGATGGCCTGTGACACTTCTATTAACTACCACAGTGAAAGCCTGCGATTATGCCGTTAAATACTATAGTTTCGTCCTCTGATATTGCCATAAAATACCACAGTAACGACTTGCGATTATGACAATAAATACCACAGTTTCGTCCTGTAATATTGTCACTAAATATCACAGTAACGATTTGAAAATCTGCCAATGAATACCCAGTTTCGTCCTGTAATATTGTCACCATATAAATACCACAGTAACGACTTCGATTCTACCATAAAATGCCACAGTGTCGACCTGCGACTCTATCGTTAAATATCTAGGTTACGACCTGTGATTTTGTCATTAATGTCAAAGCAACGACACGCGATTTTGCCATAAAATGCCACAATGACGACCTGCGATTTTGCAATCAAATACCAGATTGACGACCTGCTGTTCTGCCATTAAATGTCAAAGTACCGACCAGCGACCAGTGACGGACTGCACCATGGCCATCAACATACCACAGAGACGGCCTGCACGTTGGCCGTTTACATACCACAGTTACGGCCTACACGTTCGCCGTTTACATACCACAGTGACGGCCTGAACGATCGTCATTTACATACCACAGGAACGGCCTGCACGTTTGCCGTTTACATATCACAGTTACGGCCTACACGTTTGCCGTTTACATACCACAGTGACGGCCTGCACGTTGGTCATTTACATACCACAGTGACGGCCTACACGTTTGCCGTTTACATATTACAGTTACGGCCTACACGTTCGCCGTTTACATACCACAGTGACGGCCTGAACGATGGTCATTTACATACCACAGTGACGGCCTGAACGATGGTCATTTACATACCACAGTTACGGCCTACACGTTCGCCATTTACATACCACAGTGACGGCCTACACGTTTGCCATTTACATACCTCAGTGACGGCCTACACGTTCGTCGTTTACACACCACAATGACGGCCTACACGTTGGTGATTTACATACCATAGTGAGGCCTGCACGTTTGCCGTTTACATACTACAGTGACGGCCTGCACGTTGGTCATTTACATACCACAGTGACGGCCTGCACGTTGGTCATTTACATACCACAGTGACGGCCTGCACGTTGGTCATTTACATACCATAGTGACGGCCTGTACGGTGGCCATTTACATAATATAGTGACAGCCTGTACGGTGGCCATTTACATACCACAGTGACGGCCTGCACGATGGCCATTCACATACCACAGTGACGGCCTGCACGTTGGCAACTCACATACCATAGTGACGGCCTGTACGGTGGCCATTTACATACTATAATGACGGCCTGTACGGTGGCCATTTACATACTATAGTGACGGCCTGTACGATGGCCATTTACATACCATAGTGACGGCCTGCACGATTGCCGTTTACATACTATAGTGACGGCCTGCAAGATGGCCATTTACATACCATAGTGACGGCCTATACGATGGCTATTTACATACCATAGTGACGGCCTGTACGGTGGCCATTTACATACCATAGTGACGGCCTGCACGGTGGCCATTTACAATCCATAGTGACGGCCTGCATGATGGCCATTTACATACCATAGTGACGGCCTGCACGATTGCCGTTTACATACTATAGTGACGGCCTGCAAGATGGCCATTTACATACCATAGTGACGGCCTGAACGATGGCTATTTACATACCATAGTGACGGCCTGTACGATGGCCATTAACATACTATAGTGACGGCCTGTACGATGGCCATTTACATACCATAGTGATGGCCTGCACGTTTGCCGTTTACATACTAAAGTGACAGCCTGCAAGTTGGCCATTTACATACCACAGTGACGGCCTGTACGATAGCCATTTACATACCATAGTGACGGCCTGTACGGTGGCCATTTACATACTATGGTGACGGCCTGAACGATGGCCATTTACATACTATAGTGACAGCCTGTACGGTGGCCATTTACATACCACAGTGACGGCCTGTAAGATGGCCATTTACATACCATAGTGACGGCCTGTAAGATGGCCATTTACATACTATAGTGACAGCCTGTACGGTGGCCATTTACATACCACAGTGACGGCCTGTAAGATGGCCATTTACATACTATAGTGACAGCCTGTACGGTGGCCATTTACATAACACAGTGACGGCCTGTAAGATGGCCATTTACATACCACAGTGACGGCCTGTAAGATGGCCATTTACATACTATAGTGACAGCCTGTACGGTGGCCATTTACATACTATAGTGACAGCCTGTACGGTGGCCATTTACATACCACAGTGACGGCCTGTAAGATGGCCATTTACATACTATAGTGACGGCCTGTACGGTGGCCATTTACATACTATAGTGACAGCCTGAACGGTGGCCATTTACATACCACAGTGACGGCCTGTAAGATGGCCATTTACATACCATAGTGACGGCCTGTACGGTGGCCATTTACATACCATAGTGACGGCCTGCACGGTGGCCATTTACATACTATAGTGACAGCCTGTACGGTGGCCATTTACATACATGTACTATAGTGACGGCCTGTGCGGTGGCCATTTACATACCATAGTGACAGCCGGTAAGATGGCCATTTACATACTATAGTGACAGCCTGTAAGATGGCCATTTACATACTATAGTGACAGCCTGCAAGATGGCCATTTACATACTATAGTGACAGCCTGTACGGTGGCCATTTACATACTATAGTGACAGCCTGTACGGTGGCCATTTACATACCATAGTGACGGCCTGTACGGTGGCCATTTACATACTATAGTGACGGCCTGTATGGTGGCCATTTACATACTATAGTGACAGCCGGTAAGATGGCCATTTACATACTAAAGTGACAGCCGGTAAGATGGCCATTTACATACTATAGTGACAGCCTGTACGGTGGCCATTTACATACTATAGTGACGGCCTGCAAGATGGCCATTTACATACTATAGTGACGGCCTGTATGGTGGCCATTTACATACTAAAGTGACCGCCGGTAAGATGGCCATTTACATACTATAGTGACAGCCTGTACGGTGGCCATTTACATACTATAGTGACGGCCTGCAAGATGGCCATTTACATACCATAGTGACGGCCTGTACGGTGGCCATTTACGTACTATAGTGACGGCCTGCAAGATGGCCATTTACATACCATATTGACGGCCTGCACGTTGTCAACTTACATACCATAGTGACGGCCTGTACGGTGGCCATTTACATACCATAGTGACGGCCTACACGTTGGCAACTTATATACCATAGTGACGGCCTGTACGGTGGCCATTAACATACTATAGTGACGGCCTGCAAGATGGCCATTTACATACCATAGTGACGGCCTGCACGTTGGCAACTTACATACCATAGTGACGGCCTGCACGGTGGCCATTTACATACCATAGTGACGGCCTGTACGGTGGCCATTTACATACCATAGTGAAGGCCTGTACGATGGCCATTTACATACTATAGTGACGGCCTGTACGGTGGCCATTTACATACTATAGTGACGGCCTGTACGGTGGCCATTTACATACTATAGTGACGGCCTCTACGATGGCCATTTACATACCATAGTGACGGCCTGCACGATGGCCATTTACATACTATAGTGACGGCCCGCACGATGGCCATTTACATACCATGGTGACGGCCTGCACGATGGCCATTTACATACTATAGTGACAGCCTGTAAGATGGCCATTTACATACTATAGTGACAGCCTGCAAGATGGCCATTTACATACTATAGTGACAGCCTGTAAGATGGCCATTTACATACTATAGTGACAGCCTGTACGGTGGCCATTTACATACCATAGTGACGGTCTGTACGGTGGCCATTTACATACTATAGTGACGGCCTGTATGGTGGCCATTTACATACTATTGTGACGGCCTGTACGGTGGCCATTTACATACTATAGTGACGGCCTGCAAGATGGCCATTTACATACCATAGTGACGGCCTGTACGGTGGCCATTTACATACTATTGTGACGGCCTGCAAGATGGCCATTTACATACCATATTGACGGCCTGCACGTTGTCAACTTACATACCATAGTGACGGCCTGTACGGTGGCCATTTACATACCATAGTGACGGCCTACACGTTGGCAACTTATATACCATAGTGACGGCCTGTACGGTGGCCATTAACATACTATAGTGACGGCCTGCAAGATGGCCATTTACATACCATAGTGACGGCCTGCACGTTGGCAACTTACATACCATAGTGACGGCCTGCACGGTGGCCATTTACATACCATAGTGATGGCCTGCACGGTGGCCATTTACATACCATAGTGACGGCCTGTACGGTGGCCATTTACATACCATAGTGACGGCCTGTACGGTGGCCATTTACATACTATAGTGACGGCCTGTACGGTGGCAATTTACATACTATAGTGACGGCCTGCACGGTGACCATTTACATACTATAGTGACGGCCTGCAAGATGGCCATTTACATACCATAGTGACGGCCTGCACGTTGGCACCTTACATACCATTGTGACGGCCTGTACGATGGCCATTTACATACCATAGTGACGGCCTGCACGTTGGCCATTTACATACCACAGTGACGGCCTGCACGATGGCCATTTACATACCACAGTGACGGCCTGCACGATGGCCATTTACATACCACAGTGACGGCCTGCACGATGGCCATTCACATACCACAGTGACGGCCTGCACGTTGGCAACTCACATAGGACAGTGACGACCTACACGTTCGCAACTCACATAGGACTGTGACGGCCTACACGTTGGCAACTTACATAGAACTGTAACGGTCTGCACGTTGGAAACTTACATAGAACTTACATAGGACTGTGTCGGCCTGCACGTTGGCAACTTACATAGGACTATGACGGCTTGCACGTTGGTCATTTACATACCATAGTGACGGCCTACACGTTGGCAACTTACATAGGACTGTGACGGCCTGCATAATGGCCATTTACATACTATAGTGACAGCCTGCACGTTGGTCATTTGCATACCACAGTGACGGCTTACACGTTGGCCATTTACATACCACAGTGACGGCCTACACGTTGGCCATTTACATATCACAGTGACGGCCTACACGTTTGCCATTTACATACCTCAGTGACGGCCTACACGTTCGTCGTTTACACACCACAATGACGGCCTACACGTTGGTGATTTACATACCATAGTGAGGCCTGCACGTTTGCCGTTTACATACTACAGTGACGGCCTGCACGTTGGTCATTTACATACCACAGTGACGGCCTGCACGTTGGTCATTTACATACCATAGTGACGGCCTGTACGGTGGCCATTTACATAATATAGTGACAGCCTGTACGGTGGCCATTTACATACCACAGTGACGGCCAGTACGGTGGCCATTTACATACTATAGTGACGGCCTGCAAGATGGCCATTTACATACCATATTGACGGCCTGCACGTTGTCAACTTACATACCATAGTGACGGCCTGTACGGTGGCCATTTACATACCATAGTGACGGCCTACACGTTGGCAACTTATATACCATAGTGACGGCCTGTACGGTGGCCATTAACATACTATAGTGACGGCCTGCAAGATGGCCATTTACATACCATAGTGACGGCCTGCACGTTGGCAACTTACATACCATAGTGACGGCCTGCACGGTGGCCATTTACATACCATAGTGACGGCCTGTACGGTGGCCATTTACATACCATAGTGAAGGCCTGTACGATGGCCATTTACATACTATAGTGACGGCCTGTACGGTGGCCATTTACATACTATAGTGACGGCCTGTACGGTGGCCATTTACATACTATAGTGACGGCCTCTACGATGGCCATTTACATACCATAGTGACGGCCTGCACGATGGCCATTTACATACTATAGTGACGGCCCGCACGATGGCCATTTACATACCATGGTGACGGCCTGCACGATGGCCATTTACATACTATAGTGACAGCCTGTAAGATGGCCATTTACATACTATAGTGACAGCCTGCAAGATGGCCATTTACATACTATAGTGACAGCCTGTAAGATGGCCATTTACATACTATAGTGACAGCCTGTACGGTAGCCATTTACATACCATAGTGACGGTCTGTACGGTGGCCATTTACATACTATAGTGACGGCCTGTATGGTGGCCATTTACATACTATTGTGACGGCCTGTACGGTGGCCATTTACATACTATAGTGACGGCCTGCAAGATGGCCATTTACATACCATAGTGACGGCCTGTACAGTGGCCATTTACATACTATTGTGACGGCCTGCAAGATGGCCATTTACATACCATATTGACGGCCTGCACGTTGTCAACTTACATACCATAGTGACGGCCTGTACGGTGGCCATTTACATACCATAGTGACGGCCTACACGTTGGCAACTTATATACCATAGTGACGGCCTGTACGGTGGCCATTAACATACTATAGTGACGGCCTGCAAGATGGCCATTTACATACCATAGTGACGGCCTGCACGTTGGCAACTTACATACCATAGTGACGGCCTGCATGGTGGCCATTTACATACCATAGTGATGGCCTGCACGGTGGCCATTTACATACCATAGTGACGGCCTGTACGGTGGCCATTTACATACCATAGTGACGGCCTGTACGGTGGCCATTTACATACTATAGTGACGGCCTGTACGGTGGCAATTTACATACTATAGTGACGGCCTGCACGGTGACCATTTACATACTATAGTGACGGCCTGCAAGATGGCCAATTACATACCATAGTGACGGCCTGCACGTCGGCACCTTACATACCATTGTGACGGCCTGTACGATGGCCATTTACATACCATAGTGACGGCCTGCACGTTGGCCATTTACATACCACAGTGACGGCCTGCACGATGGCCATTTACATACCACAGTGACGGCCTGCACGATGGCCATTTACATACCACAGTGACGGCCTGCACGATGGCCATTCACATACCACAGTGACGGCCTGCACGTTGGCAACTCACATAGGACAGTGACGACCTACACGTTCGCAACTCACATAGGACTGTGACGGCCTACACGTTGGCAACTTACATAGAACTGTAACGGTCTGCACGTTGGAAACTTACATAGAACTTACATAGGACTGTGTCGGCCTGCACGTTGGCAACTTACATAGGACTATGACGGCTTGCACGTTGGTCATTTACATACCATAGTGACGGCCTACACGTTGGCAACTTACATAGGACTGTGACGGCCTGCATAATGGCCATTTACATACTATAGTGACAGCCTGCACGTTGGTCATTTGCATACCACAGTGACGGCTTACACGTTGGCCATTTACATACCACAGTGACGGCCTACACGTTGGCCATTTACATATCACAGTGACGGCCTACACGTTTGCCATTTACATACCTCAGTGACGGCCTACACGTTCGTCGTTTACACACCACAATGACAGCCTGCACGTTGGTCATTTGCATACCACAGTGACGGCTTACACGTTGGCCATTTACATACCACAGTGACGGCCTACACGTTGGCCATTTACATATCACAGTGACGGCCTGCACGTTGGCCATTTACATACCATAGTGACGGCCTGCACGTTGGCAACTTACATAACATAGTGACGGCCTGCACGTTGTCAACTTACATACCATAGTGATGGCCTGTACGGTGGCCATTAACATACTATAGTGACGGCCTGAAAGATGGCCATTTACATACCATAGTAACGGCCTGCACGTTGGCAACTTACATACCATAGTGACGGCCTGTACGGTGGCCATTTACATACCATAGTGACGGCCTGTACGGTGGCCATTTACATACCATAGTGACGGCCTGTACGGTGGCCATTTACATACTATAGTGACGGCCTGTACGGTGGCCATTTACATACCATAGTGACGGCCTGTACGGTGGCCATTTACATACTATAGTGACGGCCTGTACGATGGCCATTTACATACCATAGTGACGGCCTGTACGATGGCCATTTACATACTATAGTGACGGCCTGTACGGTGGCCATGTACATACTATAGTGACGGCCTGTACGGTGGCCATTTACATACTATAGTGACGGCCTGTACGATGGCAATTTACATACCACAGTGACGGCCTACACGTTGGCCATTTACATATCACAGTGACGGCCTGCACGTTGGCCATTTACATACCATAGTGACGGCCTGCACGTTGGCAACTTACATAACATAGTGACGGCCTGCACGTTGTCAACTTACATACCATAGTGACGGCCTGTACGGTGGCCATTAACATACTATAGTGACGGCCTGAAAGATGGCCATTTACATACCATAGTGACGGCCTGTACGTTGGCAACTTACATACCATAGTGACGGCCTGTACGGTGGCCATTTACATACCATAGTGACGGCCTGTACGGTGGCCATTTACATACCATAGTGACGGCCTGTACTGTGGCCATTTACATACTATAGTGACGGCCTGTACGGTGGCCATTTACATACCATAGTGACGGCCTGTACGGTGGCCATTTACATACTATAGTGACGGCCTGTACGATGGCCATTTACATACCATAGTGACGGACTGTACGATGGCCATTTACATACTATAGTGACGGCCTGTACGGTGGCCATTTACATACTATAGTGACGGCCTGTACGGTGGCCATTTACATACTATAGTGACGGCCTGTACGATGGCCATTTACATACCATAGTGACGGCCTGCACGATGGCCATTTACATACTATAGTGACGGCCCGCACGATGGCCATTTATATACCATAGTGACGGCCCGCACGATGGCCATTTACATACCATAGTGACGGCCTGCACGATGGTCATTTACATACTATAGTGACGGCCTGCACGATGGCCATTTACATTATATAGTGACGGCCTGCACGATGGTCATTTACATACCATAGTGACGGCCTGCACGTTGGCAACTTACATACCATAGTGACGGCCTGTACAGTGGCCATTTACATACCATAGTGACGGCCTGTACGATGGTCATTTACATACCATAGTGACAGCCTGCACGATGGTCATTTACATACCATAGTGACGGCCTGCACGATGGCCATTTACATACCATAGTGACAGCCTGCACGTTGGCAACTTACATGCCATAGTGACGGCCTGCACGATGGTCATTTACATACCAAAGTGACGGCCTGCACGTTGGCAACTTACATACCATAGTGACAGCCTGTACGGTGGCCATTAACATACCACAGTGACGGCCTGTACGGTGGTCATTTACATACTATAGTGACGGCCTGCACGTTGGCCGTTTACATACTATAGTGAAGGCCTGCAAGATGGCCATTTACATATCATAGTGACGGCCTGCACGTTGGCAACTTACATACCATAGTGACGGCCTGTACGATGGCCATTTACATACCATAGTGACGGCCTGTACGGTGGCCATTTACATACCATAGTGACGGCCTGTACGGTGGCCATTTATATACTATAGTGACGGCCTGCACGTTGGCCGTTTACATACTATAGTGACGGCCTGCAAGATGGCCATTTACATACCACAGTGACGGCATGCACTGTAGCCATTTACATACCATAGTGACGGCCTGTACGGTGGCCATTTACATACTATAGTGACGGCCTGCAAGATGGCCATTTACATACCATAGTGACGGCCTGTACGATGGCCATTTACATACCATAGTGACGGCCTGTACGATGGCCATTTACATACTATAGTGACGGCCTGCACGTTGGCAACTTACATACCATAGTGACGGCCTGTACGTTGGCAACTTACATACCATAGTGACGGCCTGTACGATGGCCATTTACATACCATAGTGACGGCCTGTACGGTGGCCATTTACATACCATAGTGACGGCCTGTACGGTGGCCATTTATATACTATAGTGACGGCCTGCACGTTGGCCGTTTACATACTATAGTGACGGCCTGCAAGATGGCCATTTACATACCACAGTGACGGCATGCACTGTAGCCATTTACATACCATAGTGACGGCCTGTACGGTGGCCATTTACATACTATAGTGACGGCCTGCAAGATGGCCATTTACATACCATAGTGACGGCCTGTACGATGGCCATTTACATACCATAGTGACGGCCTTCACGTTTGCCGTTTACATACTATAGTGACGGCCTGCACGTTGGCAACTTACATACCATAGTGACGGCCTGTACGATGGCCATTTACATACTATAGTGACGGCCTGTATGATGGCCATTTACATACTATAGTGACAGCCGGTAAGATGGCCATTTACATACTAAAGTGACAGCCGGTAAGATGGCCATTTACATACTATAGTGACAGCCTGTACGGTGGCCATTTACATACTATAGTGACGGCCTGCAAGATGGCCATTTACATACTATAGTGACGGCCTGTATGGTGGCCATTTACATACTAAAGTGACAGCCGGTAAGATGGCCATTTACATACTATAGTGACAGCCTGTACGGTGGCCATTTACATACTATAGTGACGGCCTGCAAGATGGCCATTTACATACCATAGTGACGGCCTGTACGGTGGCCATTTACATACTATAGTGACGGCCTGCAAGATGGCCATTTACATACCATATTGACGGCCTGCACGTTGTCAACTTACATACCATAGTGACGGCCTGTACGGTGGCCATTTACATACCATAGTGACGGCCTACACGTTGGCAACTTATATACCATATTGACGGCCTGTACGGTGGCCATTAACATACTATAGTGACGGCCTGCAAGATGGCCATTTACATACCATAGTGACGGCCTGCACGTTTGCAACTTACATACCATAGTGACGGCCTGCACGGTGGCCATTTACATACCATAGTGACGGCCTGTACGGTGGCCATTTACATACCATAGTGACGGCCTGTACGGTGGCCATTTACATACTATAGTGACGGCCTGTACGGTGGCCATTTACATACCATAGTGACGGCCTATACGGTGGCCATTTACATACCATAGTGACGGCCTGTACGGTGGCCATTTACATACCATAGTGAAGGCCTGTAAGATGGCCATTTACATACCATAGTGACGGCCTTCACGTTTGCCGTTTACATACTATAGTGACGGCCTGCACGTTGGCAACTTACATACCATAGTGACGGCCTGTAACGATGGCCATTTACATACCATAGTTACGGCCTGTACGGTGGCCATTCACATACCATAGTGACGGCCTGTACGGTGGCCATTTACATACCATAGTGACGGCCTGTACGGTGGCCATTTACATAATATAGTGACAGCCTGTACGGTTGCCATTTACATACCATAGTGACGGCCTGTACGGTGGCCATTTACATAATATAGTGACAGCCTGCACGGTGGCCATTTACATACTATAGTGACGGCCTGCAAGATGGCCATTTACATACTATAGTGACGGCCTGTACGATGGCCATTTAAATACCATAGTGATGGCCTGCACGGTGGCCATTTACATACCATAGTGACGGCCTGTACGGTGGCCATTTACATACCATAGTGACGGCCTGTACGGTGGCCATTTACATACTATAGTGACGGCCTGTACGGTGGCCATTTACATACTATAGTGACGGCCTGCACGGTGGCCATTTACATACTATAGTGACGGCCTGGAAGATGGCCATTTACATACCATAGTGACGGCCTGCACGTTGGCACCTTACATACCATAGTGACGGCCTGTACGATGGCCATTTACATACCATAGTGACGGCCTGCACGATGGCCATTTACATACCACAGTGACGGCCTGCACGATGGCCATTTACATACCACAGTGACGGCCTGCACGATGGCCATTTACATACCACAGTGACGGCCTGCACGATGGCCATTCACATACCACAGTGACGGCCTGCACGTTGGCAACTCACATAGGACAGTGACGACCTACACGTTTGCAACTCACATAGGACTGTGACGGCCTACACGTTGGCAACTTACATAGAACTGTGACGGCCTGCACGTTGGCAACTTACATAGAACTAACATAGGACTGTGACGGCCTGCACGTTGGCAACTTACATAGGACTATGACGGCTTGCACGTTGGTCATTTACATACCATAGTGACGGCCTACACGTTGGCAACTTACATAGGACTGTGACGGCCTGCACGATGGCAACTTACATACCACAGTGACGGCCTGCATGATGGCCATTTACATACTATAGTGACGGCCTGCACGTTGGTCATTTGCATACCACAGTGACGGCCTACACGTTGGCCATTTACATATCACAGTGACGGCCTGCACGTTGGCCATTTACATATCACAGTGACGGCCTGCACGTTGGCCATTTACATACCATAGTGACGGCCTGCACGTTGGCCATTTACATATCACAGTGACGGCCTGCACGTTGGCCATTTACATACCATAGTGACGGCCTTCACGTTGGCAACTTACATACCACAGTGACGGCCTGCATGATGGCCATTTACATACTATAGTGACGGCCTGCACGTTGGTCATTTGCATACCACAGTGACGGCCTACACGTTGGCCATTTACATACCACAGTGACGGCCTACACGTTGGCCATTTACATATCACAGTGACGGCCTGCACGTTGGCCATTTACATACCATAGTGACGGCCTGCACGTTGGCAACTTACATAACATAGTGACGGCCTGCACGATGGCCATTTACATACCACAGTGAAGGCCTGCACGATGGCCATTTACATACCACAGTGAAGGCCTGCACGTTGGTCATTTGTATACCACAGTGACGGCCTTCACGTCGGCCATTTACATATCACAGTGACGGCCTGCACGTTGGCCATTTACATACCATAGCGACGGCCTGCACGTTGGCAACTTACTACACGTTGGCAACTTACATACCACAGTGACGGCCTGCACGATGGCCATTTTCATACCAAAGTGACGGTCTGTACGTTGGCAACTTACATAGGACTGTGACGGCCTGCACGTTGGCAACATACATATGACTGTGACGGCCTACACGTTAGCCATTTACATACCACAGTGACGGCCTGCACGTTGGCCATTTATATACCATATGGACGGCCGACACGTTCGACATTCACATTGCACAGACCAAGAGTGTTACCTGTATGTCTGCTATTAAAATTATTATTGCATCGCACATAATAATTATGCATAGTTAAATTTCGTTCGTAAGTAGGACAGTTGTATGCAGAATATTCAATTTATCAATGATCAAGGGTCATCATTGTCTTTATGGTGTGAACTGATTAATACGAAATAAACTTTGTTCTTGTTCTGTTTTTTTGTTTATTATTGAGACATGTGCACGTTTAAAAGAACGACATATTTACATACATGCAATGTGCACTCGACCCGATGAGTCACCATAGTTAAAGCACGTTTTATATAAATACGACGATATATTAGATCGCTAAGTACTATGCGATTGATGTCATTGTACTATTCAAAGATTGAATCGGTGGCACACCATTTTATTCAGCCCTGATTGCGTTTTTTGAAGAAATTGTATCAAAATTGACGCAAATTAGTCTTATTTTATTAACTGAATGTATTATCTTCCGAAACAATATATAGATAATTGAATAAGATGATTTATTGTTATACTTCCTTTGTCCTATTGTTTATTTAAACTAGTTGACAGTGTGAAAAAGTTAAAGAAACTTTGGCTATTTCTATCACTAGCAATTTGTGCTGTATATAAAGAGCCATCGATTTCCTGACACGGAGCATGTTTTATGAGTTTAGCGTTTCAATGTCGGAATATTTCAATGGGTTTAGTGTACACATTTATTGGCAAGGCTGACGGGTTCCGTCTAGAATGGTGTTAGAAGCTGCTGCAATAAACAAGCCTTCTTAAACGCAGTCCTACCAGAGAAGGCTTTTTACGGGTGTTTGTAAAAGGATTTTTTAAAAATCCGATTGATCACTTCATGTTCAATATATCATAAGATTAAATTGTTTATTTTTCGTGGAATGTTTACACTTTCAATAACAAATAAGAAAGTAGTTGCTATTCAGTTATGGTTAAAGGTTATTAGTATGCCTTTACCAGAATAAATGGGCCTGACATTTGTTTTCTGACCCAGCCTGTTCAAATATACTGATTCGCATGATCAAATCATAAGCGGCTAAGTTTTTACCAAATTAATATACTATTTGAAAAAGACAACTGCAAACCAACTGGATACCATATATCTTCGAACGCAAAATATGCTAAGTACATTATCGCATTATCATATCATTATATTTTTTTTATTTTACGAAAATGATAACCAGAATGATAAGCAAACAATTACAACAAAAGAACTGTAGCTGGATATCGAGATTATTGAGGGTTAAACGCTAAGTTCTAGAGGGGAAATCCAAAAATATATAGAGGATAACTGTTTGATTCAGTGTAAGATCGTAAATAATATCATGATTTTCGATAAAATATGGTGTTTATCAGAAAAATAACAAAACATATATTTGATATCTTTATTGCAGAAATAGGAGTGAAAATTTTGAGAACTTCTTCTTTGTAGTTACTTCTTGATCAACCGAAGCTGAATATTCGAACATATGCTTTCATACCAAACAAATTACAGATGAAAAACAATTGCTCGAACATAATCGAATCTTAAATCATCGTTCAAATATCTTTTTGAACTGTTTGTTGTTGTAATACGTAATTCGAATTTCCCGGAAAATGCATTTAATAATAAACAAATTTTAATGATGATTTTTACCCAACCCACGCCTCAGAATTTGTCAACAACCGAGCCTGGTCTTCACTCTTTACACGGTTTTTAAGCAAATCAGACTGGTCTCTGACAGTGTGGGATGAATGAGTACCTATGTATCATGAAACAAACTCGTAATCTTAGAAAAAATGTTTTCATCCAAGTACGTACATTGATTAATTAATAACAAATGTTATTCGTCTTCTAACTTATTACATGTAGCGCATAACCGTTCTCCTCTTGGTACGTTCCTCCATCGACCAGTCTCAATACCAAGCCGGTGTGAAGACGAACGTAACTTTGCTTTGTAAACGTTATTCTATACTTCTGAATGTTAACTTGGTTAAGATATGATGGCATTTCAAAATTTGCAAATACTTTATAAAAAGTTGCCATGCTTGAGTTTTCTAATCTGCTGTACGAATTTTGAATCCAAGTATCCTTATCTCGACGCTTAAATATGCTAAGGAATATATTGTTGTTACCAACACCCTGTGCTATGAAAACCGAAAGCGCAGAACATATTTTTCACCATAACCGCCCAGTTGTTTTCCCAAGGTTATTTTCAATTTCAATTAACATTGTTTTATATATTATTCTTATATATTTTCGTTCACTACAGTTTAATATCTTAAACCAATATTTCAATATAGCTGTTAATCTCATCGAATAATAATCAATTCTGCTTAGATGTCCTAAAAACAATCGTTTTGTGTAGAAGTTTTTACACCAAGTAAATTCTTACAAAATTATTTTGACAATGTCATCTGCATACATCAATAAAAAGAGTTAAACCGTGTTAAGATCAATACCTTTGGCGCCATTCAGAAACAACTCGTTTTCTAAGTTATTGAGATACGTAGCAAATATAAAAGGGCTTAAACACCCTTGCCGGATACCGAGAAAACTTTCAAACATTTCACCAGTTTCACCATGAAGTTTAACTTGTGTTTTAAAACTGATATATATGCCTTTTATAACATATTTATATTATAAATATATTTGGCCTTACCAAATAGTCAAAGGCTTTAGAATAATCCACAAATAAACAAAACAGCTGTTTATTCATATTGGCCCACATTGCTAAACGTTCATTTATACATCCTGTAAACAATTTCCCTAATACACTCAACATTGTAATTCCTCTAAAATTCTTTACATCCGAAAGACTACCCTTTTTAGGCTGTATGCCACTAGGCCTGCAGACTTTTATAACCGTATCTCGGAAATCGCATCGGCAGATCGACATAACATTTTTAACTTTTAGCGAATTAATGCGCGCACGGGCGTATCAAATCCAGCGCGGTCACCGATCTAATTTACATTAATATTTTTATGGAAATCTATGTTATGCGGTTAATATTATTCGAATAAGTTGCGTTTTGCGTAATATAACGCAATTTAAAATGTACAAAGGCAATTATTTTAATATCGACGAGTTGCAGAACGCAATATAAAAAGCAGAATCCGCAAATAGTTTCAAAATGAAAAAGTATTGAATCAATTAAAAAACTTTAAAAGTTTTATATACCTGTGTTTAGATTTTGCTTCGGTCGAGGACCGATAATATCTACATGTACATTGTAGTTAAGAATAGAGTGTAAGTCATCGCATTCGGACAGGTTGATGAATAAACTCTGAGAAGTCGTTAAAACCCGGAAAAAGTATGGATCGTATTATGATACAATTAAATGCTAATTAGGCATAAAATCTCAATTCATTATGTTTTAAATGAAATTGTGATACTTCATTTTATCCTACAATCAGTTTTTTTTTGAGATTGTAGTTCATTTAAAAGTATATTTTCTATGTTTAAATTGCCTAAATTGGCTATTACTTGACATTTTGTAACGTGCCGAGGCTAACTTTCAAATTGTATATATATAAGATTTTCCTCTTTGGCTACTATGTCAAGTAATTTGCACTAATGATTATTTAAAATGATTGGATAGTGAAAATAATTATCGTTCAGTCAATGATAAATCAACAAAGATTGGAATATTTACAGTTTTCATACACGCACATATTAAATTATCTTACTTTTCCTATATCCCTAGCTTTTCACTTAAAATCTGTACTAATAGTATTATGTCAATGTATGGTAATGTCGTTTCAGTTTACTTCCAAGACTTCTATGGTTAAGGAAGGGCTTTTCTAATAATACTCACTGGTTCACAGTTTATACCATACTTATATCTATGTTAAATATAGAAAGTTCGGTATAAACCCTTAGGGAATTGACATGTATATTTGTCGCTAGGACAAATAGTATTTAACCCCTATTAGAGAAAATAAATATATTACACCTTGTCTTATCAAGTTGTTGCTCTCGCAGAAGCCAGCACAAAAATGAATAAAATCTGCTGGTTTGCTGTATTTATACTCACGATATCACGTGACCACATTGGACGGTCCTAACCGGTTGGAATATTCCATTTTCAACGTTAAGTCTTTTTCCGTAGGTTTAGACCCAGGGGTAAAATTCAGGATATAATTGAAAAGTTATGTAATTTATTAAGTAATTGTCCATAAGGGGACCTGCTAAGCATACACTGACAAATGAAACATTTTATCTACAGAAATTACCATTCAAGTATCATGTGTGCTTCATCAATAGCTATACAGGAAATAATTCCCTCTCTTTCCATTGCACTCAATAGACGGGTTCCATTATCATTGCTAAGTAGTGCTTCTGGATGTGCGTATATCAATATGTATTTCCCTTTAATAATGTCATCTAGAGGCACATTAACAATACTTTGTCCCTGTTGAACAGTGTCTTCATCATCAGAATTGTCGTCATCGGCTGCGGTCTGACCACTTTGACAATTATAGTCCAACCAGCACGCATTAATTCCTTGTTTGCTCATTGAATTTATTTGATCCATCATGATGCTGTTCAACGGTGTCAATATTAAGCAAACAGAAGAAACAAGGTCATACTTTGCTTTTAACACAAATGGGGCCACTTGAAAAATCAAACTTTTCCCATATCCGGTTGGCAAAATAGCCATCACATCATGTTTACTTAAAACATGCATCAAACATTCCCTCTGACAGTCTTTCAGTGGTTTTACAAACCCAATTTCCTTAAACACGCGTGTTATTATTTCGTCCATTGTTAGTTAAAAACCGAAAGTGAAAGTACATAGTTTTAAATATCTGAATAAAATAATAGTAACACGGTCGAACTTTTAATTGTATCTTGAATTTTAAGACCACTGAAGAATAAGTAAACCATTTTTAATCACTTGAAAAAGATATAATGTGTTTTATTAAAAAATCGCCATCCCTACGCGGACTACTTTATGTCGGAGTCTTTTTTACCCCAAATGGGGGTGAGTAATGCGTCGTAAGACACAGGTCTATTTTTGAGACCGGTGTGTACACATTGATGCTTTACTGTAAAAGCAGCAGACAACAGTTTAACAACGTATCGCTCGGCCCAAATTCGCTACAATTTTTTATTGGGAGTGTTAGTTTTTACTTGTGTTTGTTAAATGTGTGTCGCATAAAACTTTTCTCTTGTGTTTTAACCATTACTAAATAAATATTATACACTTTTACCAAAATAAACTGCGTAAAGCGTTGACAGGCTATCGACCTGCTACAATTTGTGTCGTAGTCATGTAATGCCGAATGAAACGGAAAGTATGTGAATATTTCTCAGTTTTTCCAGTAATTTCAGTCCAATATCTTAAGCATGTAGCATAGTGCATATGCATATATGATATAAATCTGTTCATTTTTTCAACGAGTGGCATTTGTTGAGGGCGTACATAAAACATGAAAGGAATAAATAGTATGTGGGTGATTTGATCCAGTGGTATTTGGCGTTGTAGAAAGAAGCCATAAACATAAACATAAATAATATGTCCAATCCACATTTTTAGGATACATTTGGTTTAGCTGGCATACCCTGGTAGTAAATTAAATACGCCGAAGTCAAGTTTGAAGTGTAGAGTAGATTTTACTAAATATTCCTTAATGCTTTATCCGTGGCAGTGCATTGTTTATGAAATCAAAGCTCCAGATTATTAGTATCTTCCATGATCGAGAGTGTAAGATAGGTTCATTCCGACCCGAACGTAGGGTGTGGATGAACCTATCTTACACGAACGGCTATGGTAGATGCTTTTTCTCCCACCTCAGTTAAACAGAATTAAGTAAACAAAAAATGCTGGAACTCTTTTGTGCTTAGTGAAAAAAAAATGTGTATGGATATGCGATAATACGTGGTTGTCATGGATATGCGCGTAGTGATTCAGATTATGTTAATACTCAGATCGCTCTATAAATAGTTCTAAGGAAAGTGAAGCATTATTTCTTAAAAGGTGTGTGAAAACTGTTTTATGGTGACATTTGAAGCGAGAAATAATTATTTATCGTTCTATTTATTGCCACAAGACAAGGTTTCCATGATGCTACAGACGACAGTCTTCAACAAGGGAGGTAATTACAATGTGATGACCATTAAAAAGGAGTTCCATACGGGCATTTTATCTTCGCCCGTGGGCAAGATAAGAATTTCTAGCATGGTTAAATTATTGGATCTACTTATCTGGGGTGGGAGAAAAGGTTTTATATGATATTGAAAGTTACTCCATACCTTATAAGTATATATTTGGCGTACTCCACATTTCAAGGGATCTATTCTTCATCATCTCATTGAGAATCGACATTAAACTCTTAAAAATTTCGCGAACTAAATTACGAGCGAGCATATACTATCTTTAGATGTTTATGTTTATAATTATGTTTTATAATTACATGACTATACTCACAAAACGTTGCAGACCGAAAGCCATTCAACTATTTAAGCGCTTTGATTATGAATAGGAACTAAATACTCATCGCTACATAATTCAGGAAAATGGCCTAATTTTAAAAGTTTGTTGAACAATAATGATAAAACCGGTGAAAATGTGCCCTTTTTATCATACAATAACTCATGTATTACTATGTATTCATGCCCTGATATATATATAAAAGTGCGTTCGCTATTTTTTGGAACATAGATCCACTAATAAAACTTTATTGATTAATATTCATAAAATCTTTGCACTAAAAAACGAGCGAATAATACTATAAAAAAGAATAGCAGCGATCTTTTTCTAAAAGAAACCGGAAATAGGAAATTGACAGCTACGTCATCAGCTATAATTTTGCGTGAGGGGCGTCCCACGGGTAGCGGCGTTAATATCGCTCTTTTCAAAAACGGGGGTTATTAAGAAAATAAATTAAGATACTAATAATAGTCCGAACATAACGATAAAAGAAACAGAAAATTTGATTTTGATTTCAGTGTAAGATCATGGTTCATTTCACGAGTGTCTTAGAAAGCAATTCGTGAAAATATAGTATTTCTATGATCACGAAATATTCACTTTTGGTGTTTAAGAAGTGAAATATATTGCTATCTAACACAAAAACTAGCATTTTTATGCGATGGTAATGTGTACGTAGTATGTGCGTCCGTGCGTCTGAAAACAATTCCTTGTTAACACGATACAGCCTTCAGTTTTGATTGTATCTCGATGAAACTTGTACAGTATCTACATATCCATTAGAGCTTGGTTCCTTTCGAAAACCAGCCAGATCCGCCTATGCATGCCTAGATTATGGGCCTTGATAGTATAAAAAGTCAGTGCGTCTGTAAACAATTCCTTGTTAACACAATACAGCCTTCAGTTTTGATTGTATCTCAATGAAACTTGTACAGTATCTACATATCCATTAGAGCTCGGTTCTTTTCGAAACGAGCTAGATCTGCCCATGCATGCCTAGATTATGGGCCTTGAAATGATTAGATTATGGGCCTTGATAGTATGAAAAAAATGCTATTGTGTAAAAAATGCTTGCGAACATGACACAGTCTTCAGTTTTGATTGTATCTCGATGAAACTTGTACAGTATTCAGATATCCATAAGAGGTTGGTTCTTTCCGAAAACAGTGATGCTGGCCACACAAACCCAGCCAGTAGAGCACAGGCCCTTTTGGGCCTCTTGTTTCTTTTATTATAATATTCAAATAGGAATTATGAGTCATTTCATTACACTCTTTTAGAAAAACGCACAAATTTGTATGCGCACGTAACGTCGTTTCGGAAATGATAATAATAATGCCGTGATAACAACGGTCTCAAGTCTGAGTTTGGACTCGGACTCACTGTTTCGTGACTCAAATCTGTTAAACGATGTTTACAAAAAGACGCAACCTCATACTCAGTCTCAATTTCTTGAGTAACCTGTAAGACCTAACAAATCTTGTAAGACCTAACAAACCTGCATGTGTACATACCTAACAGATCTGCTCGTGTACAGTGCATGTAACCTGTTAGACCTAACAGATCTGCTCGTGTACAGTGTATTTTTCACTTTCCGTTTGTCCTGTCTCAATAAATTGACTAAGGTGGATATTGCAGAACATTGGCGAGGATATCATAGATACAATGTATTACTATGTTGTTACACAGAATTAGCTTCAGACAATATATGGTCATGGGCTGTTTCAATAAAAACTAACTTGAATAATTCGGCAGTTAATGGTCCTAATTACATGACAACGACACTTAATTTGGATTCAGCATTGGAATGAAATGTCAAAGTAGAGAAACACTTTCGGGAGAATTTGTTTGTTTACAAGCCCTGGTAAACTACAACCAAGTAATTAAGTAGGAGCAAGTCTTACAATTAGGCAGCAAATGTAAATTACTTTAAAAATCCATTAACCGTTACGTTTCAGTTTAAAACTAAATTACGTTGTTGACGAGTCTTCCAAAGACGCATCGATTGAGACGGGAGTCAATTTTAAACTAAGAAAAGCTGTATGTATTTATCTTAGATGCAAGATCATTCATTCGTTGATATGTTAACATAGATTTGTGACTCACACTACTTCTGTAGAGTTTCATAAAAAAAACTGTAGTTAGGGTTTACATATCGCGACCTTACTTGTCGTTCGGGTACCCTAGGGTCAAGGTCAAAGTCACTGTTTCTAAAAATAGAAAAAAGTTGGTACTGAATAACTTTAGTTAGGATTGACACTTTGCCACCAAACTTGGTTTGTAGGAAGAATTTTAAAGAGTCCTTTCATGGGATTGTGTTCAGAGCCCCTAGGGTCAAGGTCAAGGTCACTGTTTCTAAAAATAGTAAAAAGGTTGGTACTGAATAACTTTAGCTATGATTGACACTTTGCCACCAAACATGGTTTGTAGGAAGAATTTTAAAGAGTCCATTCATTGTGTTCAGGGCCCCTAGGGATAAGGTCACTGTTTCTAGAAATAAAAGTGTCCTCTCATGGATTTGTGCTCAGGGTCCCAAGGGTCAAGATCAATGACACTGATTTTTTTTTTTAAATAGAAAAAAGGTTTGTACTGAATAACTCGAGTTATGGTTGACCTATTGCCACCAAACTTGGTATGTAGAAAGAGTTTAGGGAGAATTGTGTTTAAGCCCCATAGGGTCAAGGTCAATGTTGATGTTACTCAAAATAAAAAAAGTGGTTGGTACTGAATATCTATAGTAATGGTTGGCATATTGCAAACAAAGTGAGTCAAATGAAGAGTTTATGGATTTCTTTCGTGGGATTGCGTTTGAGTTCCCTAGGGTCAATGTCAATGTCACTGTTTTTATAAATAGAAAAACAAACGGTTGGCACTGAATAACTTTAGTTAGGGTCGACATATTGTGACCAGACTTGATATTTAAGAAAGAGTTTATGGATACCTTTCGGGATTGCATTCAGGGCTCCTTGTATCTAGGTCAAGGTCACTGTTACTCAAATTAGAAAAAAACGGTGCAAACTGAATCTCACAACGAAAGTTGAAGTTCATTTAAAAACCTTGTCTGATTCGTCGAATTGCGGCGTTTCCTTTTTTGTTGTTGTTCACTTCCAGTTCAGTTGTATACCTTTTACTCTCGGGCTTGAGGACGATGAACAAATCAAATGCAGTTTTTGAGAGTAAGCATACATTGGCCGTATAGTGCCCATGTTAAAGGGGCTGTACTCGGTATGATGAAATAGCGAAAAAAAGAGAAAATTGTCGAAAACTGACATTAACATGGTATCGATGTGTACAATGCATTGAAACTTACTAACTGAAGTACCACATAGTTTACAATGAATTTATTTTTCGCAGTTTTTTCGTGTTTTTCCATTTAAAAAGGTTACTAGGTATGTCTACCTAGTATAATTCATTCCTTATGCGTGATTGGCTAATTGATGTTATCACGTGATATTACCAAGTTAGGTATATAGCTTAAATATTCCAACCTACTAGCGTGAGCCTTCGAAGCACAGTGGATACAACACTGGACTACAATTTTGGCGACACCGGTTCGAACCCGGTCTCCGACGCGATTTTGTTTTTAACATTTTGGTATATTTTTTACAATTAGGATATCATAGAGCATTTTTTTTTAAATAATTGTCCTGAGATTCGTTACAGAAAAAAAAACGTTTTTTGGTGCCAATCTGGTGTACAGTCCCTTTAAGTGCACAAGCCGTCGAAAAGAAAATGATGCAAAAACTAAATATAAAATAGTTAAAATAGGTACAAAAAATGGTACACTTGCATTCAATATTTCTTTTGTTATGCCTCGAGAAAAATAGGTTAAAAGACCGAGAGAAGCATTTACGTCTGGCCTCCGGGTAGGAGTAATTGTATTTCGATAAAAGGGATATAAACTTACTTACCACGTCAAAATATCCTCCGAAAACATCAAATGACCCCTACAAACCGCCATTTTGTTCCGCATCTAACATTTCCTTCACTTAAATTTTCGCAAACAAAAATACGTTGGACCACCTGTAAGCTGCGTTCGAGTTTGCCTCCTTTTAAAATTAAGGTGCAAAAAATATACAATAGTGAAAAATGCAAAACTGGTATTGCTATAAAAGTCTTAAAATGGAAAATACTTAATACTGTTTAGGAAACATAAATTACGTCGAGCAATGTATATTCAATACAGCTTCAGAGGTACACTATATAGTAATGAGTTCCCAATTATTGACAGGCAATCAGTGTACACTTTATGGTCCACTGTATAGTAACGAGTTAACAATTATGTACAGTCAATCAGCGTACACACTACGGTCAACTATATAGTAACGAGTTCACAGGGACAATCAATCAGTGTACACAATCACTACGGTACACGATATAGGAACGAGTTCACAATTATGGACAGCCAATCAGTGTAAATACTGTGGTCCAATATATAGTAACGAGTTCACAGTTATAGACAGTCTATCAGTGTACATACTGTGGTCCAATATATACCAACGAATTCACAATTATGGACAGTCAATCAGTGTACGCACTATGGTCCAATATATAGTAACGAGTTCACAGTTATAGACAGTCAATCTGTGTTCACACTACGGTCCATGATATAGTTATGAGTTCACAATTATTGACAGTCAATAAGTGTACACACTACGGTCCACTATAGAGTAACGAGTTCACAGTTATTGACAGCTAAGCAGTGTACTCACTATGGTCCAAGGTATAATAACGAGTTCATAATTATGGACATTCAATCAGATAACACACTATAGTCCATGATAAAGCTACGAGTTCACAAGTATGAATAGTCAATCAGTGTACACGCTATGGTCAACTATATAGTAACGAGTTCACAATTATGGACAGTCAATCAGTGTACACACTACGGTCCACTATATAGTTTCGAGTTACAACTATGGACAGTCAATCAGTGTCCTACTACGGTCCACTATATAGTTACGAGTTACAACTATGTACAGCCAATCAGTGTCCTACTACGGTCCACTATATAGTTACGAGTTACAACTATCGACAGCCAATCAGTATCCTACTACGGTCCACTATATAGTTACGAGTAACAACTATGGACAGTCAATCAGTGTCCTATAATGGTCCACTATATAGTTACGAGTTTCAACTATGGACAGCCAATCAGTGTACACACTACGGTCCACTATATAGTTAAGAGTTTCAACTATGGACAGTCAATCGGTGTACACACTACGGTCCACTATATAGTTTCGAGTTACAACTATGGACAGTCAATCAGTGTACACACTACGGTCCACTATATAGTTACGAGTTTCAACAATGGACAGTCAATCAGTGTCCTACTACGGTCCACTATATAGTTTCGAGTTAAAACTATGGGCAGTCAATCAGTGTACACACTACGGTCCACTTTATAGTTACGAGTTACAAATATGGACAGTCAATCAGTGTACACACTACGGTCTACTATATAGTTACGAATTTCAACTATGGACAGTCAATCAGAGTACACACTACGATCCACTATATAGTTATGAGTTACAACTATGGACAGTCAATCAGTGTACACACTACGGTCCACTTTATAGTTACGAGTTACAACTTTGGACAGTCAATCAGTGTACACACTACGGTCCACTATATAGTTACGAATTTCAACTATGGACAGTCAATCAGAGTACACACTACGGTCCACTATATAGTTATGAGTTACAACTATGGACAGTCAATCAGTGTACACACTTCGGTCCACTATATAGTTTCGAGTTACAACTTTGGACAGTCAATCAGTGTACACACTACGGTCCACTATATAGTTACGAGTTTCAACTATGGACAGCCAATCAGTGTCCTACTACGGTCCACTATATAGATACGAGTTACAACTATGGGCAGTCAATCCGTGTACACACTACGGTCCACTATATAGTTACGAGTTTCAACTATGGACAGTCAATCAGTGTACACACTACGGTCCACTATATAGTTACGAGTTTCAACTATGGACAGTCAATCAGTGTACACACTACGGTCCACTATATAGTTACGAGTTTCAACTATGGACAGTCAATCAGTGTACACACTACGGTCCACTATATATAGTTACGAGTTACAACTTTGGACAGTCAATCAGTGTACACACTACGGTCCACTCTATAATTTCGAGTTACAACTATGGACAGTCAATCAGTGTACACACTACGGTCCACTATATAGTTACGAGTTACAACTATGGACAGTCAATCAGTGTACACACTGCGGTCCACTATATAGTTTCGAGTTACAACTATGGACAGTCAATCAGTGTACACACTACGGTCCACTGTATTGTAACGGGTTACAACTATGGACAGTCAATCAGTGTACACATTACGGTCCAGATATAGTAACGAGTTACAACTATGGACTGTCAATCAGTGTACACACTACGGTCCACTATATAGTTACGAGTTCACAATTATGGACAGTCAATCATTGTCCTACTACGGTCCACTATATAGTTACGAGTTTCAACTATAGGCAGTCAATCAGTGTACACACTACGGTCCACTATATAGTTACGAGTTTCAACTATGGACAGCCAATCAGTGTCCTACTACGGTCCACTATATAGTTACGAGTTTCAACTATGGACAGTCAATCAGTGTACACACTACGGTCCACTATATAGTTACGAGTTCACAATTATGGACAGTCAATCATTGTCCTACTACGGTCCACTTTATAGTTACGAGTAACAACTATGGACAGCCAATCAGTGTCCTACTACGGTCCACTATATAGTTTCGAGTTACAACTATGGACAGTCAATCAGTGTACACACTGCGGTGCACTATATAGTTACGAGTTACAACTATGGACAGCCAATCAGTGTACACACTACGGTCCACTATATAGTTACGGGTTTCAGCTATGGACAGTCAATCATTGTACTACCTACGGTCCACTATATAGTTACGAGTTTCAACTATGGACAGTCAATCAGTGTACACACTACGGTCCACTATATAGTTACGAGTTTCAACTATGGACAGCCAATCAGTGTACACACTACGGTCCACTATATAGTTTCGAGTTACAACTATGGACAGTCAATCAGTGTACACACTACGGTCCACTATATAGTTACGAGTTACAACAATGGACAGTCAATCAGTGTACACACTACGGTCCACTATATAGTTACGAGTTTCAACTATGGACAGCCAATCAGTGTACACATTACGGTCCACTATATAGTTACGAGTTTCAACTATGGAGAGTCAATCATTGTACACACTACGGTCTACTATATAGTTACGAGTTACAACTATGGAGAGTCAATCAGTGTACACACTACGGTCCACTATATAGTTACGAGTTCACAATTATGGCCAGTCAATCATTGTCCTACTACGGTCCACTATATAGTTACGAGTTTCAACTATGGGCAGTCAATCAGTGTACACACTACGGTCCACTATATAGTAACGAGTTTCAACTATGGACAGCCAATCAGTGTCCTACTACGGTCCACTATATAGTTACGAGTTTCAACTATGGACAGTCAATTAGTGTACACACAACGGTCCACTATATAGTTACGAGTTCACAATTATGGACAGTCAATCATTGTCCTACTACGGTCCACTATATAGTTACGAGTTACAACTATGGACAGCCAATCAGTGTCCTACTACGGTCCACTATATAGTTTCGAGTTACAACTATGGACAGTCAATCAGTGTACACACTACGGTCCACTATATAGTTACGAGTAACAACTATGGACAGCCAATCAGTGTACACACTACGGTCCACTATATAGTTACGGGTTTCAACTATAGACAGTCAATCAGTGTACACACTACGGTCCACTATATAGTTACGAGTTTCAACTATGGACAGCCAATCAGTGTACACACTACGGTCCTTTATATAGTTTCGAGTTACAACTATGGACAGCCAATCAGTGTACACACTACGGTCCACTATATAGTTTCGAGTTACAACTACGGACAGCCAATCAGTGTACACACTACGGTCCACTATATAGTTACGAGTTTCAACTATGGACAGTCAATCAGTGTACACACTACGGTCCACTATATAGTTACGAGTTTCAACTATGGACAGCCAATCAGTGTCTTACTACGGTCCACTATATAGTTTCGAGTTTCAACTATGGACAGTCAATCAGTGTACACACTACGGTCCACTATATAGTCACGAGTTACAACTATGGACAGTCAATCAGTGTAAACACTACGGTCCACTATATAGTTACGAGTTTCAACTATGGACAGCCAATCAGTGTACACACTACGGTCCACTATATAGTTACGAGTTTCAACTATGGACAGTCAATCAGTGTACACACTACGGTCCACTATATAGTTACGAGTTACAACTATGGACAGTCAATCAGTGTCCTACTACGGTCCACTATATAATTACGAGTTTCAACTATGGACAGCCAATCAGTGTCCTACTACGGTCCACTATATAGTTACGAGTTTCAACTATAGACAGCCAATCAGTGTCCTTCTACGGTCCACTATATAGTTACGAGTTTCAACTATGGACAGCCAATCAGTGTCCTACTACGGTCCACTATATAGTTACGAGTTACAACTATGGATAGTCAATCAGTGTCCTACTTCGGTCCACAATCTAGTTACAAGTTACAACTAGGGCAGTCAATCAGTGTACACACTACGGTCCACTATATAGTTTCGAGTTACAACTACGGACAGCCAATCAGTGTACACACTACGGTCCACTATATAGTTACGAGTTTCAACTATGGACAGTCAATCAGTGTACACACTACAGTCCACTATATAGTTACGAGTTTCAACTATGGACAGCCAATCAGTGTCCTACTACGGTCCACTATATAGTTTCGAGTTTCAACTATGGACAGTCAATCAGTGTACACACTACGGTCCACTATATAGTTACGAGTTACAACTATGGACAGTCAATCAGTGTAAACACTACGGTCCACTATATAGTTACGAGTTTCAACTATGGACAGTCAATCAGTGTACACACTACGGTCCACTATATAGTAACGAGTTACAACTATCGACAGTCAATCAGTGTCCTACTACGGTCCACTATATAATTACGACTTTCAACTATGGACAGCCAATCAATGTCCTACTACGGTCCACTATATAGTTACGAGTTTCAACTATAGACAGTCAATCAGTGTCCTTCTACGGTCCACTATATAGTTACGAGTTTCAACTATGGACAGCCAATCAGTGTCCTACTACGGTCCACTATATAGTTTCGAGTTTCAACTATGGACAGTCAATCAGTGTACACACTACGGTCCACTATATAGTTTCGAGTTACAACTATGGACAGCCAATCAGTGTACACACTACGGTCCACTATATAGTTACGAGTTTCAACTATGGACAGTCAATCAGTGTACACACTACGGTCCACTATATAGTTACGAGTTTCAACTATGGACAGCCAATCAGTGTCCTATTACGGTCCACTATATAGTTTCGAGTTTCAACTATGGACAGTCAATCAGTGTACACACTACGGTCCACTATATAGTCACGAGTTACAACTATGGACAGTCAATCAGTGTAAACACTACGGTCCACTATATAGTTACGAGTTTCAACTATGGACAGCCAATCAGTGTACACACTACGGTCCACTATATAGTTACGAGTTTCAACTATGGACAGTCAATCAGTGTACACACTACGGTCCACTATATAGTTACGAGTTACAACTATGGACAGTCAATCAGTGTCCTACTACGGTCCACTATATAATTACGAGTTTCAACTATGGACAGCCAATCAGTGTCCTACTACGGTCCACTATATAGTTACGAGTTTCAACTATAGACAGCCAATCAGTGTCCTTCTACGGTCCACTATATAGTTACGAGTTTCAACTATGGACAGCCAATCAGTGTCCTACTACGGTCCACTATATAGTTACGAGTTACAACTATGGATAGTCAATCAGTGTCCTACTTCGGTCCACAATCTAGTTACAAGTTACAACTATGGGCAGTCAATCAGTGTACATACTACGGTCCACTATATAGTTTCGAGTTACAACTACGGACAGCCAATCAGTGTACACACTACGGTCCACTATATAGTTACGATATTCAACTATGGACAGTCAATCAGTGTACACACTACAGTCCACTATATAGTTACGAGTTTCAACTATGGACAGCCAATCAGTGTCCTACTACGGTCCACTATATAGTTTCGAGTTTCAACTATGGACAGTCAATCAGTGTACACACTACGGTCCACTATATAGTTACGAGTTACAACTATGGACAGTCAATCAGTGTACACACTACGGTCCACTATATAGTTACGAGTTTCAACTATGGACAGCCAATCAGTGTACACACTACGGTCCACTATATAGTTACGAGTTTCAACTATGGACAGTCAATCAGTGTACACACTACGGTCCACTATATAGTAACGAGTTACAACTATCGACAGTCAATCAGTGTCCTACTACGGTCCACTATATAATTACGACTTTCAACTATGGACAGCCAATCAGTGTCCTACTACGGTCCACTATATAGTTACGAGTTTCAACTATAGACAGTCAATCAGTGTACACACTACGGTCCACTATATAGTTACGAGTTTCAACTATGGACAGCCAATCAGTGTCCTACTACGGTCCACTATATAGTTACAAGTTACAAATGTGGATAGTCAATCAGTGTCCTTCTACGTTCCACTATATAGTTACGAGTTACAACTATGGATAGTCAATCAGTGTACACACTGCGGTCCACTATATATTTACGAGTTACAACTATGGATAGTCAATCAGTGTCCTACTTCGGTCCACAATATAGTTACAAGTTACAACTATGGGCAGTCAATCAGTGTACACACTACGGTCCACTATATAGTTACGAGTTTCAACTATAGACAGTCAATCAGTGTCCTTCTACGGTCCACTATATAGTTTCGAGTTACAACTATGGACAGTCAATCAGTGTACACACTGCGGTGCACTATATAGTTACGAGTTACAAATGTGGATAGCCAATCAGTGTCCTACTACGTTCCACTATATAGTTACGAGTTACAACTATGGATAGTCAATCAGTGTACACACTGCGGTCCACTATAAAGTTACGAGTTACAACTATGGATAGTCAATCAGTGTCCTACTTCGGTCCACAATATAGTTACAAGTTACAACTATGGGCAGTCAATCAGTGTACACACTGCGGTCCACTATATAGTTACGAGTTACAACTATGGATAGTCAATCAGTGTCCTACTTCGGTCCACAATATAGTTACAAGTTACAACTATGGGCAGTCAATCAGTGTACACACCACGGTCCACTATATAGTTACGAGTTTCAACTATGGACAGTCAATCAGTGTACACACTACGGTCCACTTTATAGTTACGATAAACAGCCAATCAGTGTACACATTACGGTCCACTATATAATTATGAGTTACAATTATGGACAGCCAATCAGTGTCCTACTACGGTCCACTATATAGTTACGAGTTACAACTATGTGCAGTCAATCAGTGTACACACTACGGTCCACTATATAGTTACGAGTTTCAACTATGGACAGTCAATTAGTGTACACACAACGGTCCACTATATAGTTACGAGTTCACAATTATGGACAGTCAATCATTGTCCTACTACGGTCCACTATATAGTTACGAGTTACAACTATGGACAGCCAATCAGTGTCCTACTACGGTCCACTATATAGTTACGAGTTACAACTATGTGCAGTCAATCAGTGTACACACTACGGTCCACTATATAGTTACGAGTTTCAACTATGGACAGTCAATCAGTGTACACACTACGGTCCACTATATAGTTACGAGTTTCAACTATGGACAGTCAATCAGTGTACACACTACGGTCCACTATATAGTTACGAGTTTCAACTATGGACATTCAATCAGTGTCCTACTACGGTCCACTATATAGTTACGAGTTTTAACTATGGGCAGTAAATCAGTGTCCTACTACGGTCCACTATATAGTTACGAGTTTTAACTATGGACAGTCAATCAGTGTACCCACTACGGTCCACTATATAATTACGAGTTTCAACTTTGGATTAGCCAATCAGTGTACACACTACGGTCCACTATATAATTACGAGTTTCAACTATGGATAGCCAATTAGTGTACACACTACGGGCCACTATATGATTACGAGTTTCAACTATTGACAGCCAATCAGTGTACACACTACGGTCCACTATATAATTACGAGTTTCAACTATGGGCAGTCAATCAGTGTACACACTACGGTACACTATATAGTTACGAGTTTCAACTATGGACAGTCAATCAGTGTACACACTACGGTCCACTATAAAGTTACGAGTTTCAACTATGGACAGCCAATCAGTGTCCTACTACGGTCCACTATATTGTTACGAGTTCACAATTATGTACAGTCAATCATTGTCCTACTACGGTCCACTATATAGCTTCGAGTTACAATTATGGATAGTCAATCAATGTACACACTACGGTCCACTATATAGTTACGAGTTACAACTATGGACAGTCAATCAGTGTACACACTACGGTCCACTATATAGTTACGAGTTACAACTATGGACAGTCAATCAGTGTCCTACTACGGTCCACTCTATAGTTACGAGTTTCAACTATGGACAATCAATCAGTGTACACACTACGGTCCACTATATAATTACGAGTTTCAACTATGGACAGTCATTCAGTGTACACACTACGGTCCACTATATAGTTACGAGTTTTAACTATGGACAGTCAATCAGTGTACACACTACGGTCCACTATATAGTTACGAGACACAACTATGGACAGTCATTCAGTGTACACACTACGGTCGACTTAAGAGTTACGAGTTTCAACTATGGACAGTCAATCAGTGTACACACTACGGTCCACTATATAATTATGAGTTTCAACTGTGGACAGTCATTTAGTGTACACACTGCGGTCCACTATATAAATACGAGTTTCAACTATGGACAGCCAATCAGTGTCCTACTACGGTCCACTATATAGTTACGAGTTTCAACTATGGACAGTCAATCGGTGTACACACTACGGTCCACTATATAGTTACGAGTTGCAACTATGGGCAGTCAATCAGTGTCCTACTACGGTCCACTATATAGTTACGAGTTTTAACTATGGACAGTCAATCAGTGTACACACTACGGTCCACTATATAATTACGAGTTACAACTATGGACAGCCAATCAGTGTACACACTACGGTCCACTATATAATTACGAGTTTCAACTATGGATAGCCAATCAGTGTACACACTACGGTCGACTATATAATTACGAGTTTCAACTATTGACAGCCAATCAGTGTACACACTACGGTCTACTATATAATTACGAGTTTCAATTATGGGCAGTTAATCAGTGTACACACTACGGTCCACTATATAGTTACCAGTTTCAACTATGGACAGGCAATCAGTGTACACACTACGGTCCACTATATAGTTAAGAGTTTCAACTATAGACAGCCAATCAGTGTCCTACTACGTTCCACTATATAGTTACGAGTTCACAATTATGGACACTCAATCAATGTCCTACTACGGCCCACTACATAGCTTCGAGTTACAACTATGGATAGTCAATCAGTGTACACACTACGGTCCACTATATAGTTACGAGTTACAACTATGGACGGTCAATCAGTGTACACACTACGGTCCAATATATAGTAACGAGTTACAACTATGGACAGTCAATCAGTGTCCTACTACGGTCCACTATATAGTTACGAGTTTCAACTATGGAAAGTCAATCAGTGTACACATTACGGTCCACTATATAGTTACGAGTTTCAACTATGGACAGTCAATCAGTGTACACACTACGGTCCACTATATAATTACGAGTTTCAACTATGGACAGTCATTCAGTGTACACACAACGGTCCACTATATAGTTACGAGTTTCAATTATGGACAGTCAATCAGTGTACACACTACGGTCCACTATATAGTTACGAGTTACAACTATGGACAGTCATTCAGTGTCCTACTACGGTCCACTATATAGTTACGAGTTTCAACTATGGACAGTCAATCAGTGTGCACACTACGGTCAACTATATAATTATGAGTTTCAACTATGGACAGTCATTCAGTGTACACACTGCGGTCCACTATATAATTACGAGTTTCAACTATGAACAGCCAATCAGTGTCCTACTACGGTCCACTATATAGTTACGAGTTTCAACTATGGACAGCCAATTAGTTTCCTACTACGGTCCACTATATAGTAACGAGTTACAACTATGGACAGCCAATCATTGTCCTACTACGGTCCACTATATAGTTACGAGTTACAACTATGGACAGCCAATCAGTGTACACACTACGGTCCACTATATAGTTTCGATGTACAACTATGGACAGCCAATCAGTGTACACACTACGGTCCACTATATAGTTACGAGTTTCAACTATGGACAGTCAATCAGTGTACACACTACGGTCCACTATATAGTTTCGAGTTTCAACTATGGACAGCCAATCAGTGTTCTACTATGGTCCACTATATAGTTTCGAGTTACATCTATGGACAGTCAATCAGTGTACACACTACGGTCCGCTATATAGTTACGAGTTACAACTATGGACAGTCAATCAGTGTACACACTACGGTCCACTATATAATTACGAATTTCAACTATTGACAGTCAATCAGTGTACACACTACGGTCCACTGTATAGTTACGAGTTTCAACTATGGACAGCCAATCAGTGTACACACTACGGTCCACTATATAGTTACGAGTTACAACTATGGACAGTCAATCAGTGTACACACTACGGTCCACTATATAATTACGAGTTTTAACTATTGACAGCCAATCAGTGTACACACTACGGTCCACTTTATAATTACGAGTTTCAAATATGGATAGCTAATCAGTGTACACACTACGGTCCACTATATAACTACGAGTTTCAACTATTGACAGCCAATCAGTGTACACACTACGGTCCACTATATAATTACGAGTTTCAAATATGGGCAGTCAATCAGTGTACACACTACGGTCCAATATATAGTTACGAGTTTCAACTATGGACAGCCAATCAGTGTATACACTACGGTCCACTATATAGTGACGAGTTTCAACTATGGACAGCCAATCAGTGTCCTACTACTGTCCACTATATAGCTTCGAGTTACAACTATGGATAGTCAATCAGTGTACACACTACGGTCCACTATATAGTTACGAGTTTCAATTATGGACAGTCAATCAGTGTACACACCACGGTCCACTATATAGTTACGATAAACAGCAAATCAGTGTACACACTACGGTCCACTATATAGTTACGAGTTACAACCATGGACAGCCAATCAGTGTCCTACTACGGTCCACTTTATAGTTTCGAGTTCCAACTATGCGCAGTCAATCAGTGTACACACTACGGTCCACTATATAGTTACGAGTTTCAACTATGGACAGTCAATCAGTGTACACACTACGGTCCACTATATAGTTACGAGTTTCAACTATGGACATTCAATCAGTGTCCTACTATGTCCACTATATAGTTACGAGTTTTAACTATGGGCAGTCAATCAGTGTCCTACTACGGTCCACTATATAGTTACGAGTTTCACCTATGGACAGTCAATCAGTGTACACACTACGGTCCACTATATAATTACAAGTTACAACTATGGATTAGCCAATCAGTGTACACACTACGGTCCACTATATAATTACGAGTTTCAACTATGGATAGCCAATCAGTGTACACACTACGGTCCACTATATAATTACGAGTTTCAACTATTGACAGCCAATCAGTGTACACACTACGGTCCACTGTATAATTACGAGTTTCAACTATGGGCAGTCAATCAGTGTACACACTACGGTCTTCTATATAGTTACGAGGTCAACTATGGACAGTCAATCAGTGTACACACTACGGTCCACTATATAGTTACGAGTTTAAACTATGGACAGCCAATCAGTGTCCTACTACGGTCCACTATATAGTTACGAGTTCACAATTATGGACAGTCAATCATGGTCATATTACGGTCCACTATATAGTTTCGAGTTACAACTATGGATAGTCAATCAGTGTACACACTACGGTCCACTATATAGTTACGAGTTACAACTATGGACAGTCAATCAGTGTACACATTACGGTCCACTATATAGTTACGAGTTACAACTATGGACAGTCAATCAGTGTCCTACTACGGTCCACTATATAGTTACGAGTTTCAACTATGGACAGTCAATCAGTGTAAACACTACGGTCCACTATATAGTTACGAGTTACAACTATGGACAGTCATTCAGTGTACACACTACGGTCGACTATATAGTTACGAGTTTCAACTATGGACAGTCAATCAGTGTACACACTACGGTCCTCTATATAATTATGAGTTTCAACTATGGACAGTCATTCAGTGTACACACTGCGGTCCACTATATAATTACGAATTTCAACTATTGACAGTCAATCAGTGTACACACTACGGTCCACTGTATAGTTACGAGTTTCAACTATGGACAGCCAATCAGTGTACACACTACGGTCCACTATATAGTTACGAGTTACAACTATGGACAGTCAATCAGTGTACACACTACGGTCCACTATATAATTACGAGTTTTAACTATTGACAGCCAATCAGTGTACACACTACGGTCCACTATATAATTACGAGTTTCAACTATGGACATTCAATCAGTGTCCTACTATGTCCACTATATAGTTACGAGTTTTAACTATGGGCAGTCAATCAGTGTCCTACTACGGTCCACTATATAGTTACGAGTTTCACCTATGGACAGTCAATCAGTGTACACACTACGGTCCACTATATAATTACGAGTTTCAACTATGGATTAGCCAATCAGTGTACACACTACGGTCCACTATATAATTACGATTTTCAACTATGGATAGCCAATCAGTGTACACACTACGGTCCACTATATAATTACGAGTTTCAACTATTGACAGCCAATCAGTGTACACACTACGGTCCACTGTATAATTACGAGTTTCAACTATGGGCAGTCAATCAGTGTACACACTACGGTCTTCTATATAGTTACGAGGTCAACTATGGACAGTCAATCAGTGTACACACTACGGTCCACTATATAGTTACGAGTTTAAACTATGGACAGCCAATCAGTGTCCTACTACGGTCCACTATATAGTTACGAGTTCACAATTATGGACAGTCAATCATGGTCCTATTACGGTCCACTATATAGTTTCGAGTTACAACTATGGATAGTCAATCAGTGTACACACTACGGTCCACTATATAGTTACGAGTTACAACTATGGACAGTCAATCAGTGTACACATTACGGTCCACTATATAGTTACGAGTTACAACTATGGACAGTCAATCAGTGTCCTACTACGGTCCACTATATAGTTACGAGTTTCAACTATGGACAGTCAATCAGTGTAAACACTACGGTCCACTATATAGTTACGAGTTACAACTATGGACAGTCATTCAGTGTACACACTACGGTCGACTATATAGTTACGAGTTTCAACTATGGACAGTCAATCAGTGTACACACTACGGTCCTCTATATAATTATGAGTTTCAACTATGGACAGTCATTCAGTGTACACACTGCGGTCCACTATATAATTACGAGTTTCAACTATGGACAGCCAATCAGTGTCCTACTACGGTCCACTATATAGTTACGAGTTTCAACTATGGACAGTCATTCAATGTACACACTACGGTCCACTATATAATTATGAGTTACAACTTTGGACAGTTAATCAGTGTCCTACTACGGTCCACTATATAGTTACGAGTTTCAACTATGGGCAGTCAATTAGTGTCCTACTACGGTCCACTATATAGTTACGAGTTTCAACTATGGACAGTCAATCAGTGTACACACTACGGACCACTATATAATTACGAGTTTCAACTATGGACAGTCATTCAGTGTACACACTACGGTCCACTATATAATTACGAGTTTCAACTATTGACAGGCAATCAGTGTACACACTACGGTCCACTATATAATTACGAGTTTCAACTATGGAAAGCCAATCAGTGTCCTACGGCGGTCCACTATCTAGTTTCGAGTTACATCTATGGACAGTCAATCATTGTCCTTCTACGGTCCACTATATAGCTTCGAGTTACAACTATGGATAGTCAATCAGTGTACACACTACGGTCCACTAAATAGTTACGAGTTACAACTATGGACAGTCAATCAGTGTATACACTACGGTCCACTATATAGTTACGAGTTACAACTATGGACAGTCAATCAGTGTCCTACTACGGTCCACTATATAGTTACGAGTTTCAACTATGGACAGTCAATCAGTGTCCTACTATGGTCCACTATATAGTAACGAGTAACAACTATGGACAGTCAATCAGTGTACACACTACGGTCCACTATATAATTACGAGTTGCAACTATGGATAGTCATTCAGTGTACACACTACGGTCCACTATATAGTTACGAGTTTCAATTATGGACAGTCAATCAGTGTACACACTACGGTCAACTATATAGTTACGAGTTACAACTATGGACAGTCATTCAGTGTACACACTACGGTCCACTATATAATTACGAGTTTCAACTATGGACAGCCAATCAGTGTTCCACTACGGTCCACTATATAATTATGAGTTTCAACTATGGACAGTCATTCAGTGTACACACTGCGGTCCACTATATAATTACGAGTTTCAACTATGGACAGTCAATCAGTGTCCTACTACGGTCCACTATATAGTTACGAGTAACAACTATGGACAGTCATTCAGTGTACACACTACGGTCCACTATATAGTTACGAGTTTCAATTATGGACAGTCAATCAGTGTACACACTACGGTCAACTATATAGTTACGAGTTACAACTATGGACAGTCATTCAGTGTACACACTACGGTCGACTATATAGTTACGAGTTTTAACTATGGACAGTCAATCAGTGTACACACTACGGTCCACTATATAATTATGAGTTTCAACTATGGACAGTCATTCAGTGTACACACTGCGGTCCACTATATAATTACGAGTTTCAACTATGGACAGCCAATCAGTGTTCTACTACGGTCCACTATATAGTTACGAGTTTCAACTATGGACAGCCAATCAGTGTCCTACTACGGTCCACTATATAGTTACGAGTTACAACTATGGACAGCCAATCAGTGTCCTACTACGGTCCATTATATAGTCACGAGTTACAGCTATGGACAGCCAATCAGTGTACACACTACGGTCCACTATATATTTACGAGTTTCAACTATGGACAGCCAATCAGTGTACACACTACGGTCCACTATATAGTTACGAGTTTCAACTATGGACAGCCAATCAGTGTACACACCACGGTCAACTATATAGTTACGAGTTACAACTATGGACAGTCAATCAGTGTACACACTACGGTCCACTATATAGTTACGAGTTTCAACTATGGACAGTCAATCAGTGTACACACTACGGTCCACTATATATAGTTACGAGTAACAACTTTGGACAGTCAATCAGTGTACACACTACGGACCACTATATAGTTACGAGTTACAACTATGGACAGCCAATCAGTGTCCTATAACGGTCCACTATATAGTTTTGAGTTACAACTATGGAAAGTCAATCAGTGTACACACTACGGTCTACTCTATAGTTACGAGTTACAAGTATGGATAGTCAATCAGTGTACACACTACGGTCCACTATATAGTTTCGAGTTACAACTGTGGAAAGTCAATCAGTGTACACACTACGGTCCACTATATAGTTACGAGTTCACAATTATCGACAGTCAATCAGTGTACACACTACGGTCCACTATATAGTTACGAGTTCACAATTATCGACAGTCAATCAGTGTACACGCTATGGTCAACTATATAGTTAGGAGTTCACAATTATTGACAGTCAATCAGTGTACACACTACGGTCCAATATATAGTAACGAGTTAACAATTATGGACAGTTAATCAGTGTACACACTACGGTCCACTATATAGTAACGAATTAACAATTATGGACAGTCAATTAGTGTACACACTGTGGTCCAATATATAGTAACGAGTTAACAATTATGGACAGTCAATCAGTGTACACACTGTGGTCCAATATATAGTAACGAGTTCCCAATTATGGACAGTCAATTAGTGTACTCACTACGGTCCAATATATAATAACGAGTTCACAATTATGCACAGTCAATCAGTGTACACACTCCGTTCCACTTTATAGTAACGAGTTTATAATTATTGACAGCCGAGCAGTGTACACACTATGGCCAACTATATAGTAACAAGTTTACAATTATTGGCAGTAAATCAGTGTACACACTTCGGTTCATTGTATAGTAACGAGTTTACAATTATTGACAGCCAAGCAATGTATACGCTATGGTCAACTATACAGCAAAGAGTTCACAATTACGCACAGTCATTCAGTGTACATACTTCGGTCCACTATGAATTTGAGCATTTGCTTGATAATTATACATGTTTTGATTGTGTTAGATCGAAATCCTTAAATGCTTTGTGTAATAGTGGTGAAATAGCTGTTTACATTAAGAATGATTTGTTGAAAAATGATTTTATTACTAGAATATGCCATGAATATGCCGATTGCGTAGTATTTTATATTAACAGTGCTGTATTTCGTTTTATGCACGATATTATATTATATGTTGCTTATGTCTCACCCGAGGGCTCGAACATTTATAGCAATAGTGATGACAAAAATGGAATTAAATCTATTGATAATAATATTTCTACTTAACGAAATAAAGTATCCCGATGCATATTTTTATCTAGCTGGGGACTTCAATGCCCGCACGAAAGATATGCTAGATTAAGGTTCCAGATGATAATCTGCAAAACATTTTTAATACTGATGTTGAATATAATTCAGACAATTTAAGTTACCCCGCAATAACAAAGGCAAAATAGAATATAATATTAAACTTTGGGAAATCTCTTATTGAGCTGTGTTATACACATAACATGCACTGTATAGTAACGAGTTCACAATTTAAGAAATCAAAACAAAAATTACAATATATAAATAAGAGAAAAATCATTGGACAGATTACAAAATCAAAATATTTTTTTAAATATAGATAAAGATATATTTATCCATAATAATAAAGTATGCGATAGCGAAATGACAGCGTGTTTAAATGTTTCATTTTAGGGTGTACATATTTTAGTCTGTTCATAATAGCAATATAGCACATTTCTTCATTTGAAAGCATAATGGATACACCTTGCTAAATTTCTATTTACGTACGTTAGTTAAGTACGTGTTACAGTACTTCTGTAGCATAGTTTACGTGTTGTAATGCCTATATGACATACTCACATGCTGCAGTACTTACATGATATGTTTACGTGCTGCAGTACCTCTGTAGCATAGTTCACGTGTTGTAATGCCTATATGGCAGATGCACATGCTGCAGTACTTACATGACAAGTTTACGTGCTGCAGTACCTCTGTAGCATAGTTTACGTGTTGTAATGCCTATACGACATACGCACATGCTACAGTACACGAGCGGCCATGGTAAATGCATTATCTCCCACTTCATTTAATCAAAATATAGCAAGAATGAGGACTTCAAGGGCAAATTACACCGATTCGAAAAGGCCTACTCACGGAATCATGCCTTATTTCTTTTAACTTACACATGGCAGTGAATCAAAGAATGGTTTTACCATCGCAGACCATTGGCTACCTTCCATATTGATAGGTTTTGAAGCTGAATGGTTTGTGGTTTCGAAAACAGCCTGAACATGCTGGATCTACTTGATCTACTTTTTTGTTTACATTCGCATCGTATTGTTCGTACTTGTACACCGGATATGGTCATCTTACCGAATACACAGTGGTTACGTTCAACCAATTTGATTTTCTTAGGAGAAGCGTATCATCTGCCTAGCGTTGTTGAATGTTTAGTACACAAGTGGAGCTTTCTCCCCATATATGGTGTTGGGGTCGTGAAGAAATAGTAACCAGTGATATTTTGCGTGCAAATTTGCCAATTGACTATAGAATATGTAGGAAATTTATTCAGTGGTGACTTACCTTTCCAGCATGGGCGAGATAAATATTTTACTTGCTGTAATGCGTACATGACATGTTTACACACTAAAGTATCCATGACGCATTTCTTACAGTCTGTAGATGCCTATATAACATGTTTCCTTCATTGTTTCAGGTGTTTTCCTACTCTGCTGGTGGCCTTTCTTCACGGTAAACATTATGCGTGCTATATGTCTCCGCTATCAAGTGTTGAACTATCCCTCCTGTGACATTGATCCATACTTGATGGGTTTTTTTGTCTGGCTTGGTTACATCAACAGTTTCCTCAACCCCGTTATCTACACAATCTTCAACCCGGAGTTCAGGAAAGCCTTCAAGAAGATCTTGACTGACCCACTGAAAAAGCGATACTAAGTTCATTCAGTTAATGGAACTGAATACCAAGAAAGCAAAGTTCGCTAGTAACAGAGTCCTTTACTTTATTTTATATGCTTGTGTTTTATCGGGGCACACGTCAAAATAAATTTTGTTTTAGCTGTTATTAGGTTTTAAAAAAAAATAGAATGACAAATTAATGGAATTGTTAAAGTTTTTTTGCCAGATATTCTTTAAAACGACATAAACAATTGTTATACGTACATCATTCAGTCATAAAACACGGTTTTATAGTAGTTTAGTATATGTTACAGATACTAGACAGTGTATACATCGCTTTTAGACTATTTTCCATTGGTTTTGTAGCGCCGTATTTATCTAAACTGGTAGATAATTTATGAATATGAAATGCTGTAGGCCTAAAGGATCACGAGACGGACTTAACTTAGCATGGGCGTCGTTATAGCAGCGTTATGTATGTGTGCCTAGCACGCCATGCCTAAAACAGAAACTTCTTCGCAGGCCATACACGTATTATATTGATCATCGTATAAGGAATCTCAGAAACCTTTCGTCTATAATAATATGTCAGTTGGTTCTTGAAAATGTCTCAATCATTTTGAGCAGATTAAAATGGTCGGCTTCATTTAATTTGGATTTCATTTTGAAGGATTGCAGGCGCTTCAAGCAATATAAGGGTTCTCGAATGACATTTTCTTGTCAAAGTAATGGAAAAAGCAGATCTTTGTCAAGTCAGTGCATTTATATTTTACGCAGTTTTAAACTACAGACTATGAACTAGTGTGCTATTACTGCCCTCAAAGAAATTTAACAAAAACATGTGCATTTATAGATATAAGAAAGGTTGCTAAACTCTACTTGCACGAGTTTGTGTATTGCTTTGTGAGTGCTACATCACCCATATGTGTGTACTAAAGTTTAAAACGTGTACCTATTTTACCTATGTGATCTAGAGTAGAGTCGCACAAGGAAACGGTAACCTCAGCACACGTGGGACGAGCCGCCTGTCAATGTCGTCTGCAACTGTTACTTGTACGGGTAGCTACACGTTCACAGACGAGAAAGGCCTCGCAACCGTTTCATGAAAAGAAGTGAGCGTTTGGGTAGCATCATCGGAAGCATATCAGCATTTGACAATACCTTGGAAATTACATAGTCTGTAAGGCACGTATTAGGGCCAAAAAGCACAATGGTGAAATTTAAATGGGGCAAACTTTCATTGTCTAGCTGAACCCGAACAACGCTACTAATGCCACATTCCCTGGAACCCACTAAGTTTATCTATAAACAATACGTGTAGTGATCAACTTTTATCAAGAGCAAGGCTGGTTTGTAAAGGCAGTCGATATGAAGATTGTATATAAATAGTGTGTACTTATGTCTACATATCGCACTCATGTATTACATTGTGTAGAATGACAATGACTGTGTTACTGTCCTTCAAGGTCGTGTACTAGTTCGTGTACTAGTGTAGACCGCAAATCAGTATTTTAAATGCAGCAATTGTGTACGATAGTGTAACAAATCGTGTAGACCTGGTGTATTTACTGTTTCATGATGAAGGTCATATAAGTCATCTAATCAACTGATTTGATGAATGTCTTCTGATGTTCTGTTTTACTTCAAATATATGTATTTCCCTACCTTTTAAGGAAGGTACACACTTTTTACTTTTGTGTTTGCTAATCATGCGTCTGTTCGTCAGAAAATCGTATGTCGCTCGTATCAAGTTGGAAATCATGTATATTTTCCTGTATTAAAAACTTAATTTGAAATTACCAAAATCGTAAAATACTGGTTTAAATGAATATTTCTTAAGATTTAAGATTTCTGTCATTTGCTCGCGAGCCATCCTGTATTTAAACAGCATGAACACACAAATGCATGCGATCATTCCTTTAAATGATTAAACAAGTAATCTCATTGAAAACCTAACAGTATTGAAGTAGGAACAAAATCGTCCATCATAGTTAAAAGAAATACATCTTCTCACAAACTTTAATCTCAGTCCCAGTTTCTCAGAATAATCACTTTAAATGTATCTAAAGGGGTAATTTTAGCCCGTTAAATCACATTTGAATTTCAAGAGTGGGAAACCATGAGTGCCTGTACTGTATTGACTCTATGTACAGCCCGCGGTTATACTCCGTTTACCAAGACAGTAAATTGTTCAAAACATGCGCGTCTCCCTGCATAATTGACACTGTATTTATAACTGACACTAATGTTCGATATTCAAATATATTTATTGACTCCTTTTTTAGTGCTTTGTTTATCATTATGTCTTAAAGAAGCAGTGGTTAACTACATCAATTGGTTCAACTTGAAACATTCTAGCCACTGCGTGAAAATGTAGTACATTTGGTATCTATAACCAGATTGCGAATACATCGCAGCTTAGTCCCTTGCTATAAATTTTGAAGAAAATGAGTTTTGTTTAGAAACGGTTTTCGAACATTTTGTGTATCAAAATTTGTGAGATGTTCTAAAAATGTGTTGTTCGTGTATGTATTCAATTTCATTCAAGGAATTTGACCCTCAAATGAGCTAATTCTCTGATACCCATTTAAAATTATGTACAATTTTGATACCTCCTGACCCCGTACAATATCTGTATACCTTTAGATTTTGCTCTAGGAATAAATGTATCACATAATTCTGTTTTAAACATGGGTCTCACATCTGCTTGGTGAAATAACGGACCTTTAGGTCCGTAGTAAAATATATTGTATTTGACTTGAAAAACGGGTATGACTGTTATTAGGTACACAGTGTGATATTTTGGCAAACGCTAGATGGGAAAGATGAGAAAATAAATCATTACATATGTTTGGAATACCTGCCTGTGTGTTATGATGAGTATAAAATATTACGAGAGAATATTTCATTGTTTTTTTATTGTTATTGTATTGCTTGTTTTAATGAATTGAGAATAAACTGTGTCTAGTTCATATAAACATTGTTAAACGCCATGGAGATTTTGTTTTTGTTTTTCCTTTCATTAAAACCAAAATTAGCACATTTTTCATTTTAGGAATTCCCCTTCCTGCATTAGATACTACTATTAATTCGTGAATAAAACACGAATAATAAACAATCATCGAGAATAATGCCTGTATAAAATTTCATGTGAATATTATTTCAAAACTCAAATCGCATTCTTACCCCAAAAAGTTTTCAGTTACTTCTTTTTAATAAAACTGATATTCACGTGGAATGTCCCACAGAACAGAAGCTACTAACTAGATGGGTGGTTCAATACAAAAACACACACTATCCAGACATATAAGAAATCCACGCTAATCTTATCAAAACACTCCCCAATGCACCATTTATTAACATTTAAGGCAATTGGAAGTCTTGTTCAAGTCTGTTTCCAACAACTGCAACCATAAATTTGAACTATCTCGCCTTTAATAAGTGTGATTTTTACCCCTGGAATGAAAATTTCAGACAAGCAGGCTCATTTTTTCAGTTTAAATTGCGCTATTCCTGGTAAGTTATCTTGATGAAAATACTGCCATTAAGCAGCAAAGAGTGCAGGCAATTTAATTTCATTAAATAGTTTGATAATGAACATTATATTAGAGGCTTGTTTTGTTATCGTAAATGATTTATTTCCAATCATATGGTCGATAAAAATAACACTAGTTATTCTCGGACTTGTGATAGATACGTGGAAATATTATCGCGTTTGTTGTGGCTGTGTTGGGCCACACAATTCACAAATCGTATGTTTTACAATTTTCTGAATAATGTGATCAAATTATTCACAAATCGAATTGTAACAACGGTCAAATAGTCGGTGATTATCTTATCCCATTTTCATTTTTTTTAACTCTTATCCCTGCTTTTTCAGTCGATAGGGAGCATTACTTCGCAGTTTTTAAAACCAGAGTTATGGACCTTGCTGTACGTATTGGTATTGTCTCAGGCAATTTGTTAACCAAGTTCTATTTGAATAACTTGAATGTTTTGTTCACTAAAAAACGCCGATAACATCGACGACGATATGACAATACCTTTACTTTTTATCCCTCGACGAACCGAAGGTTGCGGGAGGGGGATAGATTTTGCGTTGTCCGTCCCTCCTTCCGCTAGTCAAGGAAACCATATCTTGGTAGGGATTGGACAGATTATGTTGAAACTTAGTAGAATGTTTTCCTTGATCAAATCTCGACCGCTTGTAAATGTGGGTCACATGGGTCTTAATCTAGGCCACAAGGTCAAATCTTAGAAGTAAATGTTGCACCAAACTACGGCAATATATGTGGTCCAGTATTTATCAAACTAAATCAGAATTTTTCCCCTTGATGTTGGACAAATCTCAATCTGGGTCACATGTAATAACAATTTAGGGTCACCAGGTCTTGATTTTTGTCTGGAACCATATCATGTCAATGATTGGTCAGACTATGTTATCGTGGACACTATGTAACCATTGCTGCAATCTCACCGCATTTTAAAAATGGGACACGTGGTACCAAAACCTACACGTAGATAACTAACTCGAATCTTAGAAAATATATTGAGAACATACTAGAGGCAACATATCTTGTTCAATAGATATGAAACTTAATCAGAATGTCACTTGGAAAAACCATGTCCGCAATTCAATATTGGTATTGGTGGGCATTTGTTCAAACTGTGGTTAGAATGTTCCTCTTGATGTATTATTGTGTCTTCCTCTTCGTGCGCCCTCCTTTTTCTAAACTGCAAACAATGTGTTATATAAGTTGTGATGGGTTCAGGAGAGAATATGTTTCCATGAACACACTTCATATCAAACTTCAAAAACAACTCAAAATGCCAATATCATTTCAAGGATTTCAATTTAAAACTGGTTTAAGCACGTCTTTGGCAACCATCTATACATTTACAAATATAGTCGAACAACACAATGCTATATTCAAACTGAATACGACAGAAATTATTTCTGAATCATATTAACAGCATCCATGTTTAATAATTTTTATTCATGTTAAACACGGGTTTCTACCAATCCATTAGTTTTTTACAATGGAAAACACGTCGGCTGCCCAAAGTTGAAAGACAGTTACACTCAATTCCTCGTGCGCAGAACCTTCTATAATCAAGTGCAAAAATCAGCTTAAAATCATGATCTTTTTTTATATCAGAGATCTTCCAAACAAAATAGAAAATGTATAACCAACCTATGCCTCAACTTATTTTTGGTTATTTTCTGAATCACCTAACTGATAAACACAATTAAAATAGCGCTTTAAATAAGCTAAATGATATTTTTACATAAAAACTAATTTTGACTTGGGTTTGGTTATTGATGAATATGTATTTTTGTGCCATGACGTTACGTAGAAAATACGCACTTTTGAGATACAGTCGTACCCCATTGGTCGAACTGGACGTAAAGGGCCGATTTCTTTAAGATGAATGTAAGCATTCCCGCTTGGCTAGAATTTTCCGAGGCTCGAGGTATTTTTGCCGGTCCCTTGTAATAATATAATAATAACTTTATTTATAGAAGGTAACACATTAAGACATAGGCATCATATTATGAAAAACATAACACACGTCTTATTTACAATGCGGCCTTCTGAAAGAACATACACAGACACACACACACACACACACACTAAATAAGATGTGATGCTTTTTTAACAATATGTATTTTTGCGGTATTGTTCAAAATGTGTTTTTCACATTTGTGTTTTGAGTATTAATTATTTGCATCACATCTTATTTAGTGTGTGTCTGTGTATGTTCTTACAGAATTTTAATTATTCTGTTAATATATTATAACTGCCTTTAACAAATAATGATATTGTTTAAACGTGTGCTGTTAATGAAAATCTCCAAGTTTACAAGATGTGCGTGATCAGTGTCCATACTCGATTTTTTTATTATAAAATAATTAATCGATTACTAGTATATTGAAGGTTACTAAGCACCGAACGTGACAATATACGCACATTTTCGGTGTTTTCACAGTTTGCAAAATTCTTAATTGGCATTCAATGGCTTCCCCTATCTGTATTTATGATCAGGGTACATCTTCTTTTATTACGTTTATTCCCAATTAAATCGATAAGTGACATGGGTATATGCACTAATTGGCATGTCATAACTTATTAGCGAGTGTCATAAACCGAGTGACGTAGAAGACGGAAATTACGGGACAGCACGTAGATATTATGCAGACGATCTAGGATGATCGCATCTTCGATTTTTTTTTTCAAAAATGAAAATCCACGAATTCAAGTACCCACGAAATTGTTTTTTTCCGGCAAACCACGAAATTTCATGCCCACGAACATTAATGATTTCACAGTATTACATTTTTTCGTCATGGCCTATAATTAGAATTAATGATCGTTTTAACATGTAAAATGCTTAGAATGGGATTTCAGAAAGGTACGTATTAAAATGTAATATGAAAACATAAAGAAACATGAATATAATACATTGATTTAACACATCAATGCTTAATAATACATCCATTTGTACCTTAATGTTAACAAGAAAACTCATCAAAATGGTTTAATTGAGTAAGTAGGACAGTCACACATTTAACACCTTACTCAACAAATACATACATATAAACTATACCTGTGGTATGCATGGAATTATGCATTTAATTTTTACAACGGATTTTGCGATTGATGATGTAAATAGAACTTCTTACAGCGGGTTTTAAATGTCTTTTCCGTGTTAGACTTACGTATTTCTTCTGGTAAAAAATTCCAAACTTTCCCACTGTAGCATGCAAACGAGTGTTTCTTGTATTGTGTTTTATGTCGAAAGTGAGCAATGTCTTGTCGCGTGGAAGATCGTAATCCATATCTTGTGTTGCTAGATATCTTAATAATGTCTCTTATGTAACTCGGTGTAAGATTATTAATAGATTTAAATACCATAACAGCCGTTTGATATCTGCAACGGTATTCAAATTGAAGCCATTCTAATTTTTTAAATAATTCATGCGATGGCGTTCTAATAGGCTTAAAGAGAATAATTTTTGCAGCTCTTTTTTGAAGCAAGGTGATTCTTCTCATATGCGTTTGCTTACTTTTCCCCCAAACGCTACAACAATAGTCAAACATAGGAAGTATATACGATTTATAAAACAATTGTCTCATTTGATCCGTTAAAAAATAATTGAGTCTTTTTAAAAGGGCTATCTTTGCAATTACTTTCTTGCAGACAAATTCAACTTGCAGATTCCACGACAATGATGAATCAATAATAATTCCAAGCAATTTCTTCGAAGTTACATTTTCAATTAGTACTTTGTCTACGAATAAATTGAGTGCACATGCATTTCTTAATTTTGCATTTGAACCCAACAACATGCAATTAGTTTTTTGTGGATGTATTGCTATGTTGTTTACTTTGCACCAATCCGAAACCATATCTGAATTTATTTGCAACGTACGTTCAATTTCCTGCGTATTTGAACTTTTTGCATATAGTGTAGTATCATCAGCATATAAGTCAATCATGGAATTTTTAATTTCAAAGGTTATGTCATTAATATATATAAGAAAAAGAATAGGACCAAGAATGGATCCTTGAGGAACTCCAGACCTTATACATCTTCGTGAAGATTGGGAATCCCCGAACTTTACAATTTGGTGTCTATCTTTCAAATATGAAGTTATCAGTTGGAAGGAATTATCACTGAAGTTGTAAAATTTCAATTTATGTATAAGTATTTGGTGATCTACTAGATCGAACGCCTTTCGTAAATCAAGAAAGAGAGCACCTACATAGTTTTCATTGTCAATTCCATCAATCCAATCATCAATTATTCTTATCAACGCTGTATGACAGGAATGTTTTTCTCGAAACCCAGATTGAAATTCATGTATGACATTCGAATTTTTAAAAATGTTTTGATTTGATCTGCCAAGTGCCGTTCAAACACCTTTGACAGAGTTGGAAGGATAGAAATTGGTCTATAATTATTTGGATCATTGCGATCAGAAGATTTATATATAGGCAAAACCTTAAAGTTCGAGCCATCGATGTTCGACTGTACTTACTGAGTAGATGGAAAAACAGTTATTGGTTTTAAGAAGTGATATACCACTTTTGGAGTTATACATGTAGCCTCACTGGAGCCCAAGATTAAAACATGTACTGTTTTGGAAACAACTCGACCGTTCAAGTTGACAAAATTCCACGAGCTCTGGTGTATAATGTGCTGCGGTGTTAAACATGGTTACTCTGGTCTATGTTGACAATAGTCCACGAACTGTTATGTTGACAGTATTCCATGAGATCCGGTGTATATAGTTGTTACACTTGTTTATGTTGAAAAAGTCCACAAGCTCTGGTGTTAAATGAGGTTACGCTCAGGTTTATGTTGACAATTATAAACACTTACATTCGCCTAGTCCTTGGTGAAGATAAAACTTGACGTTTATATTGTATAACAAGCAAGGTGTTAAGACATAATTGTTTATTTCAATATTGCACTTCAATTGGGTAAGTGCGACGTCATTTAACAAATGATATCAGACGTTAAAAAAATCAGATATTCTTTAATACAAACGTCTCTTGTCTGTTACACTTCTTTAAAAACAAATACTAGTACTCAATTGCAGAAGATAATGCTAATGTTTAATCACAATGAATATTTCTTTTAAAATGTAAATATCGGTATTGATCGTATTATTTCTAGCGTTTATGCTGCATGAACGCAATAGGCAAGAGAGCAAATGACCAATATGTGCCACGTTCTGGTGCAAAATGTGGTTATGCTCAGGTGTATATTGACAATTATAATTGCACGCGCTCTTTGTGGTTACGATGGGTTACGTTGACAATATTTCGCAAGTTCAGGTGTAAAGGGTGGTTACACTGGCTTACGTTAGTTTTGCATAATCTCTGGTGCAGAAGGTGTTTACGCTGGCTTATGTTGACAATATTGCACAATCTCTGGTGCAGAATGTGGTTACGCTGGCTTATGTTGACAATTTTCCAAAATCTCTGGTGCAGAAGGTGTTTACATTGTTTTATGTTGACAGCATCTCTGGTGTAAAGTGTGGTTACGCTGGTTTACGTTGACAATATTGCATAATCTCTGGTGCAGAATGTGGTTACGCTAGCTTATCTTGACAATATTGCACAATCTCTGGTGCAGAATGTGGTTACGCTGGCTTATGTTGACAATATTGCACAATCTCTGGTGCAGAATGTGGTTACGCTGGCTTATGTTGACAATTTTCCAAAATCTCTGGTGCAGAAGGTGTTTACATTGTTTTATGTTGACAGCATCTCTGGTGTAAAGTGTGGTTACTCTGGTTTACGTTGACAATATTGCATAATCTCTGGTGCAGAATGTGGTTACGCTGGCTTATGTTGACAATATTGCACAATCTCTGGTGCAGAATGTGGTTACGCTGGCTTATGTTGACAATATTGCACAATCTCTGGTGCAGAAGGGGTTTACGCTGGCTTATGTTGACAATATTGCACAGTCTCCGGTGTAAAGTGTGGTAACGCTGGTTTACGTTGACAATATTGCATCTCTGGTGTAAAAAGTGGTTACGCTTCTTTACGTTGACAATATTGCACGCTTGTTTACTTTGACAATATTGCACAATCTCTGGTGTAAAGTGTGGTAACACTGGTTTACGTTGACAATATTGCACAATCTCTGGTGTAAAGTGTGGTTACACTGGTTTACGTTGACAATATTGCACAATCTCTGGTGTAAAGTGTGGTAACACTGGTTTACGTTGACAATATTGCACAATCTCTGGTGTAAAGTGTGGTTACACTGGTTTACGTTGACAATATAGCATCTCTGGTGTAAAGTGTGGTTATGCTGGTTAACGTTGACAATATAGCATCTCTGGTGTAAAGTGTGGTTAACGTACGCTGGTTTATGTTGACAATATTGCAAAATCTCTGGTGTAAAGTGTGGAAACGCTGATTATCGTTGACAATATTGCACAATCTCTGGTGTGAAGTGTGGTAATGCTGGTTAACATTGACAATATTGCAAAATCTCTGGTGTAAAGTGTGGTAACGCTGATTTTCGTTGACAATATTGAACAATTTCTGGTGTAAAGTGTGGTTATGCTGGTTAACGTTGACAATATAGCATCTCTGGTGTAAAGTGTGGTTAACGTACGCTGGTTTATGTTGACAATATTGCAAAATCTCTGGTGTAAAGTGTGGTAATGCTGGTTAACGTTGACAATATTGCACAATCTCTGGTGTAAAGTGTGGTAATGCTGGTTAACGTTGACAATATTGCAAAATCTCTGGTGTAAAGTGTGGTAACGCTGATTTTCGTTGACAATATTGAACAATTTCTGGTGTAAAGTGTGGTTATGCTGGTTAACGTTGACAATATAGCATCTCTGGTGTAAAGTGTGGTTAACGTACGCTGGTTTATGTTGACAATATTGCAAAATCTCTGGTGTAAAGTGTGGAAACGCTTATTTTCGTTGACAATATTGCACAATCTCTGGTGTAAAGTGTGGTAATGCTGGTTAACGTTGACAATATTGCAAAATCTCTGGTGTAAAGTGTGGTAACGCTGATTTTCGTTGACAATATTGAACAATTTCTGGTGTAAAGTGTGGTTAACGTACGCTGGTTTATATGGACTCTATAGTTGACAATATTAAACCAGCCATCACCACTTTCATCAACCATATGCAAAGTAAAACATTTCCTACATGTTATAACCATCGAATATGTTCTAGAAAAGGCATAATCTAAAGTGTTTCTAACATATTTCTCAGATCTAAATTATCTATATATAGTTATATTGAAACATCTTTTTTTACAATCTGTAACTGAGTAATGCCACCTATGACATATACATACATTTATTTCAACCTTAGTTGGATTATCTTGGAGACAATCAGTTTCTTTTTTGTGAGTTTTTAAAAATGTTATTCTGTGCTTGGGCAATGATTAAGAATAGCTGTTGCTAATTGGTCGATTTTTTAAAGCTAGATCACATATATCCCCGTATGTTTAACAAATAACAAACACTGTTGTTTTTATAGAAATGTATTGATAACTGTACCAGACTTTTAAATGAAAACATTTCATAGGAAATTTCTATTAAAAGTGGTACAAAATGAAGTGACTATATAAAATGTATTACATGTACAAAACAGCCTTTAATAATACAGATATTATGATTACATAGTTTACAACTACACACTAACAAACAATACATTATTAACCAGGACAGTGATAACTAACACATATGTAAAAATACAAGGCAAAACTGAAATCATCTTTAAAATCATTTTTCTAAACAAACTTATTATGAATATCACCTAGCTTGCCTGCCTAAGAAGACCCTAGTGAGTCAGGATTGACCCTGATACAAGGTCATCATGGATGAACCTGAATGTATTCAATGTTTTTAATGTACACCTACATATGTTTGCATAATGTGTACACCCCTGGCTAAAAGTGTCCAGTTGCCATGACAACATTTTGTTAGTCTTTTGTTCACCACAACTGCTGCCTCATGTCACCGAGATCAATGTCTGTTTGGAATAATTGCAAGATGGTAATAACTTATCAATGACAATATGTACACAAGATAATGAACTGATTACAACACAAACAATATATTTCATGTAACAGTTGTTAAACATAACAAATACATTTGACAGCTTCCGTTAGATCAATTCATTAACTTTCAGCAGTTAATAAATATAACAAAACATCCACAAATAAAATTCTAATAAAATGCAAAATAATCAACATCTTACAACTACTAACACTAATTTTATAATAAAATTTATATATTCTAAACATCAAAGTAGCCTATTCAAATAGTTTTGGAAACCTTTTCCAGTGTCCTGCACACAGTCTAAAAAGGCATCTCATAAAATTGCATAACTTGAAAGAACCACTGAATTGTACTTTCTACATATTTAACACATTTAATGGAATATAATCTGTATTGCAATTTAATTTCAGTGTTTTTGTGTGTGTTTTTTAACAATTTTGATACCATTCCCCATGCTGAACATAAACATTCTCCCCCAAAAGTAAATAAAAATCTCAATCCAAATTGTTTGAACAAAAGTTAATAAATATATATGTATATTTATTTCGCCACTACCCCCAACTAATAGAAGGATATGTGTATTTTTAAAGAAACAAATGTTAACACAATTTTTTCTCTCTTTTCTGACTATTTTTGGAAGCATTCCTGTTCATTTCTAGGCAGAATTTTTCTCAATTTTAGTCAAAATAACACCAAATTCACAATATTTTAAACACGTACAATATTTATACACTTCATCTCATTTCTGCAAATGCCAAATTATATGGATATTTACAAATGAACTATAGATAAAACGAATAAGGGAGCACATTTTGGCAATTAGGACTAAAAGTGAAAACGTGTGTACACTATCCATTACATAGATTTCAAAAATATCTTCAAATAGATGGCTAATTTCCATTTCTTGTGAGGTAGCAACATCAAGTTTAAAGCTTGAAATCTACTTTCTTAAAGCATGAAACTGTAAAAATCACCTATAAAAAAATTCAACAATAACACATCAGCATATACAACTGCTCTAGGTGAAATAATCAGCTTGCTCGTTTGCTTAAAAAAAAAAAAAGGTAACGCGTCTGAAATGCAATGATAGACTACTGTTTTTTTCAAGTCAATACATGCAATTATACTACCACTACTTTGGGATACATGGTTGCTATGACCAAAATGTGTTTATGCGCACTACATTTGATTGTCAGGATAGTGATTTTATAATGTAATGAAATATTTACGTGATCATCTAGCCTATAACACACCAGGTCACTACACTGTTATAGTTAAACATATCTTATCAAAAAATGTATGGGGTTTTTTCATTCCTGAAAGTTCATTGGAGATGGGGAATCAAACAAATTGATAGTTGAAATTTCAATGTACAATCAATAAGTGAAGGTTAATTAGCAATATTGTCCATAACCTGGTCTTGCACAATTTTCTTTCACAGTAGATGATAACCATTGTCAATGTATAACACCAGTGAATATAAGATGTGTCACTCCAAGCATTCCTTTCTCGTACGTGATACACAGGCGTTATTCTGTAAGTGATCAGTTCATCCACTTGCGGCAGTTCCACGCTCCACAGTTACAGGGAATTTTGCTCTCCTCGTCCTCCTTGTCAAACTGGTAGTCATACGACAGCTGTAACATACACACTAGGTTACAAAAATACATAGTATTGTATATGGAACAAATACATGCCACAGTTACAAATACACAATATCATATATGGGACACATACATACACACATGGATCCACACATACACAGTATCATATACAAGACATACACATATGCTAAAATACATACACAATATCTTTTACAGGACATACACCCATGCTGACACATATTGGGACACAGACACACTTGTTGCACATTGTGTAAGTTCATGCCTGACAACAAATGATATAAACACTATAAAATCAAAATAAATACTAGTTGCCAAATTGCGACAGGTCGAGCCTGTTGAAAGAGCCTTTGACACAGACATAATGCTCTTCCATGCAATTGCAATACAGAAAAAAAGGAGTTGAACAATATGTGGAACATAGAGCACTCCACCTCAGCATGGTGAACCTCCATGGCAAGTTTTTTTTTTTAAATCATACAATGCATAATAAAAATACAGCTCTAATAAGTTTCAGACCAGTCAAATCAACAGTACCATACCCGTTTTGACATCTAATATCTTAGTGTGAAATTAATCTTTGAGGTACAGACCTGGGCCATGTGTGTGACATGTTGCCTAATCATGGTGAACTTTCATGGCACATATTTTGAAGATCCTATAATGCTAGGTCAAGATACAGCTCAGACAAAGATCATTTCAACCTTTGACCTCTAAGCATGACCTTCACCTTTGAGGTACATTGTGTACCTTGTTCATAAGCATTACATGCCACCTCATCATGGTGACTCTTCATGGCAAGTTTTTTGAAAATCCTATGTCTGTTCAAGATACAGCCCCTAATAGGATCATTTCAGTCTTTGACCTCTTACCTTGACTTTTGAGGTCAACCTTTGTCCTGTAAGTGTGACTTTGACCTTTGAGGTGCAGACCTGTTTCATGTGCATCAGATCATGGTGAACATTTGAAGCAAGTTTTTTGAAAATCCTATAATGCATGATTAAGATACAGCTTGGACAAGGGTCATATCAATCTTTGACCTCTAACCTTAATCTTTGATGAACAGACCTGGGTCTGGTGTTTAACATGCAACTACACCATGGTGAACCTTTATGGCAAGTTTTATGAACATCCTATAAGGCATGGTTAAGATACAACATGGACAAATTTAGTCCAGCAAGCACAGCAAACATAAAACGGCCATTGTGACAACTTTGTCTCGCTCACTGCAAGCACGCTTCACAAAAATAAACTATAGCTTGTGTAGCAGTTGAAAAATTGTAAATGATTTTCGCTGAAAATTTGAATAACCATTACCTTAAATCCAAGATATGGTGCACAGAGATGATTTTAATGCAAACGAAAATGTCATTTATGGTATTTGGATAGCATAATTATCTAACAAAGCTCACGTCATCTTTTCTGAATGCAGTTTTCATGACTAATAACAGAACAGTAAAAAACTATCTACTGCAATAATCTACTTTATTACGTCTACCACAACAAAATCCCCCTGATATAACATTATTTCATCTAAATGAGAACAAAAATGCGAATTCTACATTATTTCTTTGAATTAAAATGACATAACTGTTAATCAATAAAAGTGAATTCCAATTTATTGCTGCCTAATCTAGGCAAGTAATTTGGAAGATAACAGTTTATGACTTGCTTCAAAGAGACAGAAATTAGGTCTATTAGGCTATCAACATTCTATCTACACTTCAGACAAGTGAAGTATTCCAAACAAAATGGAATTATATTTAAATACTTCATGTTTATGATTTGCATCCAATATCATTACTTTTCTGACATAAAATATTGCTATAAACATCAATAAATACAGCACTCAATATTACATCTCATAATACAAATAAAAAATAACAACAATAACATTTTTATGGAACTAAACAAAAATGGAAAATAAAAAGAATTCAGCCATTGTTATGCTTTTTCATCTGATGATCTAGGTAACAAGAGTTAAACAACTCTGGCAATAGAAACCATGTCTTCACTCTTTAAACCAAAATGATGTAAAGGGAGTACTTTTGTTTGAACGGTTTATGACATTTTAACCAAGTCCGTTAGAAACAGTTAATTTGTGGTGTTAGAGAAGGAACATGAATCTTCAGATAGTTCAACAGAATAGAGCCAGTCGCCGGCAATATTGCATGGCTGATAAAACACATACTGTTTCCATGGAAACACCGTGGCCAGCATATGATCAGTTCATCCATTTGCGACAGTTTGGCGCTCCGCAGTTACAAGGAATCTTGTGCTGGTCATCCTCAAAATCGAACTGATAATCATATGTTAGCTGCAACAAGACATAACAGTGAATTAATGCCGATTTAGTTGCAAAAAAGTCACACCAAGTCATGCAGTTCTATATGTACAGGCAAGAAAAAGGCATCAAGCAACCTGACAAGTGAAACAAACACACCAAATTATCTAGCACTGTTTTAGAATATATCAAATAAAAAAACAATATATTGTGAGTCAGTTCAGTTCAGAGGCAGGTACATTTTCACCTTAAATCTAAATGGCTTTGTTCAAACATTTACTCATCTACTAGTCATGACCAACTAGCATACCAAGTATGAAGTTCCAGGGTGCAAGCGTTATTAAGTTATTGAGCAGAAACTGTTTCTTCACCTCAAGGTCACGGTGACCTTGACCTTTGACCTAGTGACTCCAAAATCAATAGGGGTCATCTACTAGTCATGACCAACCAGCATACCAAGTATGAAGTTCCTTGGTCTAAGCGTTCTATAGTTATTGAGCGAAAACGAATTGTTACGTAGCGACGGACTGACTGACTGACGGACAGGGCAAAAACAATGTGTCTCCCCATCAATGGGGGAGACATAATTCAAACTTGGTCATTATTTCCCTGCTTTCTGTCATAAAGTATTTTTACTCATCATATTTCTGAATTGAATACAATTATTTGAAGGAAAAAAAGCAAGTCAGGATCACTCCAGGATCAATCTTGTGAAGTTTTCTTGAAATTAACCATTTGAACTCATAAACTAGTTATATTACAAGAAATGTGTTCAAACATGCAATCTAAAACAACATCAAAGTGCAACTTTTGATACAACTTTTTGGTTAGTGAAATGTTAATCTTAGAAGTTTTTAAATTCATGCAGAAAAACAAACTACTTCAGGCCATGAAAATTATTTGGGGGGCTGCCCTGTAGGGCGAAGCAATAAACCCCTCTTCTTCGAAGGGGGGCATAATAATTAATAATTTGATTTCTTCGATTCCCTAATGATTCATCTTCAACATATAATAGATTAAACCAAATCAGAGTTCTTGTGCATTCGATAAAAATTTATACTTTCATAAACTGTCATATTTTGGGTTTCAGTTCGACTGTTTTTACATCCGTGTTTTTTTACAATAATCCGGTTTTTGAAAATAAAATGGATTTTCTGTTTTAATCTGGAGAATCTTACTTGCCCGGGTGCACAATATGATTGAATTTTTACTTGTCCGTCCTCCATATTCACTTGCAAATGGGAGAGGGCTAGTGGATTTATCGACGCCTGTACTTTATACTGTAACTGCTTCTCTTTTTATAGCAAAAACTATCTTAACCTTTGATACATTTCACAGAATTTTAATTGTACATTTAACATCATTCAAATATTTCATGATTGTCTGAAGGCATAAAACTGAAGACTTTAAGACTGTATGATCTAGCACTGAAACACAGAGATAGGGGCTGCTATATCAGGTTAATATGCTCACCTCCTCCCCAGGTGAGATCCGCTGGTTTGTAATGATGATGATCTTACTCTCCTTGTCTATATCCACAACCTCGGCCACACAGTTCGGGTCACAAGAATGGTTAATATAGCGGGCAGGGCCACCTGCCATTGTAGCATCACACACTGTCTCATTGTCTATACGAAACATGTACACACCGCGGTTCTGTAATACATAAATAAGGCATAAGTGAATGGCTGTGAAAACCTAAAGATGCAACTTACTCCAAAAAAGGATTTACCACAATTAATAATATTGTTTTAATATTCCAAAAAGGATGAATAAATGTCAAAAACAGTGGTTCTTTTGAAGGATATAGAGTTAAATTTGAAAGAAATGAGCATAAAACACCGTATTTCTATCTTATGACACTCGAGCACGCCAAAGTATATCTTTTAGCATTCACCAATCATTTAATGTATTTGCACTTTCTGCTATAAAATACACGGTTACAATCTTGTTATAAGTAATTAAGATTTTCCATAAATTGATTATTATTAAGTAAGAAGTTGAAGGTTTATCAGTCAAAATTGATGTTTGTGATACATGTGTATGTATTGATTTTGAATAAGAGTCTCACTTTAAGGAGGGCATTGTCTGTTATACAATGTTCATGTTTATTTTACCAGGTTGCATCGCAGATAAGAAAACATGAAATGTGTCCATAGAACACAAATAACCTCTTATGCTGTGTTTATCACAAAAGCAAGGGCCATTATTTTGTCCATTCTCCATAAATGTGCATCATAATTATGAGTTCCACAACTTAATATCATGAAATACCTTCATGAGAGATTTCATGAGTGTATAACTTTAATTACCAATTTAATAATTTTGCAGTTATGAGCGACACAAATTAAACAAGTTCAAAAATGCCAATTTTTGCTTATTCAAGGGCCATAATTTTGCATATACTATGTGCATCAGCAAACAAAACCGTAGGTGCACCACTTAACCACTGAATAACATTTCCCCAAGTTTTATGACAAGGTGGAGTTTTATGACAAGGTGGAGTTTTATTCGCCACAAGTCCAGAAATGACAATATTTGCTAATTCAGCAGCTCTTGTTTTACTTAGTGCAGCAGATAACAAAACACCAGGTGCACAATTTCCTCACCCCATTAACATTCCCCTAAGGTTCATGACTCTAAGTAATAAAGATTTGGAGTTTTGGAGTTTGTATAATAATCATGGATGGAATCAGAGAGGGATGCATACACTCACCCACTAACGGGCAAGCGCAGATCTAAATTCCCCCTCATTTTTGGGGCATAAAAAGCAAGCACATTTTCCTTCAACTTTTTTTTTTGTTTTCTTAAAATGTTTATATATATCAAATTTACTACTTCACATTCAAATGATAACTGAAAGTGCAAGCAAGTTTAAGCTTCTAAAACAATCCTAATATCCTGATGGGCATACCTGACTTTCATATGTCTGCTCCCGTCTATTTGCCACTTCATTGCGGATAAGATCACCAATGTACTCTATGACCATGGTGTGCATTTCAAGGTCCTTGTTTGCATACAGCCCGAGCCCCTGTAAGTGCGTCAAAAATACATATACAGTGTGTAACCATGTGTAACAACCATCCTTACACACACACTCCCCACAATACAGCCACTGGGCTCAATAAACAATACACAAGAATATTGCTGGAAGTGATGGATGCTCCTTATATGCCCCCCAAATATATGGGCAGGATTGATAATAAAATTTAGTAAATTTCCACTTTTTTTAAAAACAATACCTGCAATTGAAATCCATAAATATCCAAGATATGGCTCGGACAAACTCTGAATTTCAAAAACTCAGATAAGGGGTGTTTCAGGGGAGATAACATAACAATAGGCCCATGATGGCACTAATTTAGAGTTTGAATTTTTGACCTTTGTTACCACTATACAATGTTACATAACAAATATCTTTGTTTTTTATCGTTTGTATATCTATGTAATATACCAGGGGTAAAATTTCAACAATCGTGGTAGAGAAACATTTGACAATGTTGTACACAAAATATATAAGCTTGAAATTAGTTCGCAAATCTATACACATAGTCCAAATATCAAAGCTAAAACTTCAAAAATAAGAAAGTAGGTCTAACGGTTGCCTGTCAATGTTGATATTTGTTCAAAACTGTACACATGGTAGAAATGTCATTGCAGTTTCTTCAACAATATAAAAGTAGGTCTAATGAAACAATCAAGGTCATCCAAGCACAGCATTGATATTTGTTTTCAAAAATGTACACATGGTCCAAATTTCATTGCTTTTAAGCTTTCAAAATAAAAAAGAGGTGAAAAGGTCACAGTCAGGTTCCTCAAATAGCTGAAGCTTCAGGTGTCTCGACCACAATGTACAGACAATTATCATTACTTAAATAAAGGTAGTAAATTATTCACGTGCATCATTTCAAACTATCACCAGGTTGATGATTTCTTAAAGTGAAACTTTTTCTGAATTTAAAAACAAAAAATAAAACAACTTTACTTTCAAAACACAATTTTTTTTAAACTTGAATTGCCCTTCTCCCATTTCAGTTTTTTTTATAAAAATGACATCACCTGAGAGACAGGAAAAAACCTTTATTTCATTTATTTTCAACATTTTGGTAATGATTTGGTATCGTAGTAACTAGAAACATACTCATTCATCAACATATCAAATCAAACTGTACTAAAATAGCAAAATGGTATTACAATTTGTGTCTGTTTTGACAGCGTAAAAATTAGAACATCAAACTTTTAAAAGCAAAATCAGCAAGTTCTAGAAATTTTCATGACTTATTCTTTATCAATAATTAACCTGAACCTTTGGGAACTTGATGCCAAAAATTCAAACTGTTTTACCATCTCATTTTGAAAAAAAAAACCAGAGAAATTCCCTACCACCTATTTCAGCTAGTTCTGCAAGTAATGAAATAAAAAAAAGGCCAATATTTATGTACCGTATTATACTATGTATAGGACGCTAGCAAAGATGGGACACAGGCAAAAATTTTGTTGAAAAAAAAAACCCAGGTAAAAACCCTTAGGACACAGAGGAAAAATGTCAAAATCAGAGCCGAAAATTTAGGTTGGTAAAGTATTTATATAACATAAATTAATATAAAAAACAATAATTTTGTTTGTATATAAGGCATATTTTGATAACTTTCTTGTGTATTTAGGTAATTTAGCATATTTCGGTAGTCCAGTATCCACCATATTTTTTTTTCACGATTATTTTTTTGGATCATGAAAATGGCAAAGATCAATATATACCATGCAATATTAAATAGCAAACTGATTTTTGTGTCTTTGTTTATTTCATGTAAATTGATACATTAGACACAATGAGCATGAAAGGTAATAGTACCATAAATAATAGCACAAGAAATAAACAACAGTTTTATTCTGTCATCCTGATGACACTTTCTCGAAGCCCTCAAATTTGCCTTCGTTGTCGTCAGATTGTGTATTGTAAACAAAATTATATAAATCTTATAGTGTGCCTGAATGTTCTCAATATATGTCAACACCTTCAGCTAAGTATTAAAACACGTGGTCAAGTGCGAACAAACAACCATATCATCACAATTGTTTGTTCTATTGATGTTTTTCTAATGACAGACAGTGAGTGTTTTTCAAACCTTCGCACATTTGAAAAGCTTCAATAGTGACAATAAGGCCTAACCAAATTGATGACTTGTTCATAGGATTTTTTCCAAAGAATAATGGGGCGAGCAAACGAAATAATAATAAAAATATTGTTTTGCATTTAGTAAACAAGAGGGCCATGATGGCCCGAAATTGCTCACCTGAGTAAAAGAGTTTAACCTTTGTAATCAATATAGCTTGATATTTGTTCTCAAAGCTGTACATATGATCCAAATTTCATGGCATTGATATTTGTTTTCAAAACTTACTTGCCTAAAACTTTAACCTAAGTCAATCAGGGGCCATAACTTGTATTAAGGATATGGAGTTACGTAACCTCATTGTGTGATGGTCCTGAACAACTGTGTGAAGTATTAAGTCAATTGAACAAAGGATATAGAAGTTATTAATAAATATTCCAACTTGCCCTAAAACTTTAACCTAAGTTCCATAGTCAATCAGGGGCCATAATTTGTATAAAAGATAATATGGAGTTATCTAACCTCATTATGTGATGGCTCTGAACATCTGTGTGAAGTATTAAGTCAATTGAATGAATGGTATTGGAGTTTTAAGTGAAAATCCCTACTTGCCCTAAAACTTTAACCTGCCCTAAAACTTTAACCTTAGTCAATCAGGGGCCATAACTTGTATTTAGGATAACATGGAATTAAGTAACCTCTTTGTGTGATGGTCCTGAAAACTGTGTGAAGTATTAGGTCAATTAACCAAGGATATAGAAGTTATTAATAAATATTCCAACTTGCCCTAAAACATTAACCTAAGTTCCATAGTCAATCAGGGGCCATTATCTGTGTAAAGAATAATATGGAGTTATCTAACCTCATCATGTGATGGCCCTGAACAACTGTGTGAAGTATTAAGTCAATTGAATGTAGGGTACTGGACTTATAAGTGAAAATCCCAACTTGCCCTAAAACTTTAACCGGACGCCGATGCTGGGTCGAGTAGTATAGCCCATCTTCGAATAGTCAAGCTAAAAAAGTAAACACTCAGTTTGTTTTCCATTTATTTCTCAATAAATCATTTTGAAGTAAACATTCCATTTATATACATGTGTTTACTGCGTGAATCTACCTACGATAGTTGTTTTCTTCAGTTGACACCGTACTGGTACTTACCCCTTTGTCACTACTCAGAGAATTTTGGCCCGAAATAAACTCGAGAAAAAAACAACACCTAATACATAAGATTGGACGCAGGCATCCCCCCCCATGTTCTTAAATGACTGTTTAATGAAATTACAATATAAAATTCTGTATAAAATGTTAGCTACTAAAAAAGAAATAAATAAATATTGCCAGGACAAGCATCAATTATGAAAATAATATTAAGGGAAAATAACTTATTAAATGAGCATGGCAGAATTATGGTTCTTGTGCACTGCACTAGTGTATTTAGGCATGGTTGACAGAATTTTGAGGGTTTTAAAATGTAATCTTTTTTTTTCAAGAGCGGTAGATTTCCTCAATAGAGTGGTATAGCAGTAGGGGGTCTCAAAAGCGGTAGATTTGAACTACCACTGTTAGAATTCACCACATTGTATATAGTGTAACATGCAGGGCTTCTAAAAACCGGCAAATTGCCGGTCTGGACCAATTTTGACCAAGCAAGACCGATTTCACTTTCAAAAAGTGTCAAAAAAATCGGTCCAAATTTTTCCATTTTTTTAAATAATTTCGGCCAAAAATGACAAAGTAAAATTTGTAGAAATTATAATACACAATCCTTCTTGGGTCATTCACACACAAAATAAAAGTGTCCTGGTTACCATCAGACCAACGCGACCAGCTACTTTTTCGCTTCGCTGAACACTCAATATCTGTTAATTAGCAGACACTTGCAATCAGTCCTGCCCTAATATTCTATAGAACAACAACAGCGACGCACTTGATTAACTACAGTCTCAAAACTGTGTGTGCAGCTTAAGTCAGTTTAATAAAATATAATGAAAAATTCTGTGTCTATATCAGACTTAAAGCTAGAAGCCTTGATTATGAATATGTATATTTGTTTATTAAAGATTATCAGTTGAATATTGATCCACTAAAATAGTATTAAGCAAATAAATTACAATACTGTTTCACTTTTTGTCATCTGACCGCTTCCTGCCGGCCACAATTTATTACAATCGCAGCGCTTCTTGTTAAAAACACTGCAGAAATCGATGAGAATCTCATTTAAAATTAAGTTTGTATCAAATACAATCTAAATCGGCTATGATGGTTTTAATTTTTATTTCACATTTTATATAAGAAAATCACACCAAACATTCCGTTTTTGTTGTTTTCATTTCTTTTATCATTTTTTTGAGCTAATTTGAGTTTTTTCCAGTAATTTTTTATTTGACAAATATTTTACAGATAAGTTTGCATCAATTGCCTGTGATTAAAACTGGATCGCACTGAATACTCACAATTTACATATCAAAGACTCATCACTTTCAATAGAAATACAATAAAATAGCTGCGAAATCAAGGACAACCTCATAAACTGAAGGTATCAGACAATAATATTGCTGCAAAATCAAGGCCAACCTCATTAACTGAAGGTATCAGACAATAACATAGCTGCGAAATCAAGGCCAACCTCATAAACTGAAGGTATCAGACAATAATATTGCTGCGAAATCAAGGACAACCTCATAAACTGAAGGTATCAGACAATAACATAGCTGCAAAATCAAGGACAACCTCATAAACTGAAGGTATCAGAAAATAATATAGCTGCAAAATCAAGGACAACCTCATTAACTGAAGGTATCAGACAATAACAAAGCTGCAAAATCAAGGACAACCTCATAAACTGAAGGTATCAGAAAATAATATAGCTGCAAAATCAAGGACAACCTCATTAACTGAAGGTATCAGACAATAATATTGCTGCAAAATCAAGGACAACCTCATTAACTGAAGGTATCAGACAATAACAAAGCTGCAAAATCAAGGCCAACCTCATATACTGAAGGTATCAGACAATAACATAGCTGCAAAATCAAGGACAAGCTCATTAACTGAAGGTATCAGACAATAATGTAGCTGCAAAATCAAGTTTAACTGAAGGTATCAGACAATAACATAGCTGCAAAATCAAGGACAAGCTCATATACTGAAGGTATCAGGCAATAACATAGCTGCAAAATCAAGTTTAACTGAAGGTATCAGACGATAACATAGCTGCAAAATCAAGGACAAGCTCATTAACTGAAGGTATCAGACAATAATATTGCTGCAAAATCAAGGCCAACCTCATTAACTGAAGGTATCAGGCAATAACATTGCTGCAAAATCAAGGACAACCTCATTAACTGAAGGTATCAGACAATAATATTGCTGCAAAATCAAGGCCAACCTCATTAACTGAAGGTATCAGACAATAATATTGCTGCAAAATCAAGGCCAACCTCATTAACTGAAGGTATCAGACAATAACATTGCTGCAAAATCAAGGCCAACCTCATTAACTGAAGGTATCAGGCAATAACATTGCTGCGAAATCAAGGACAAGCTCATAAACTGAAGGTATCAGACAATAACATAGCTGCAAAATCAAGGCCAACCTCATTAACTGAAGGTATCAGGCAATAACATTGCTACGAAATCAAGGACCAGCTCATAAAATGAAGGTATCAGACAATAATATTGCTGCGAAATCAAGGACAAGCTCATAAACTGAAGGTATCAGACAATAACATAGCTGCAAAATCAAGGACAACCTCATAAACTGAAGGTATCAGACAATAATAATGCTGCGAAATCAAGGACAACCTCATAAAATGAAGGTATCAGACAATAATATTGCTGCGAAATCAAGGACAACCTCATAAAATGAGGGTATCAGAAAATAATATAGCTGCGAAACCAATAACAACCTCATTAACTGAAGGCATCAAACAATAATATACCGTATTTCCTCGACCATAAGACATTAAAATAGGGTCTCGATTTTTAACTTTAAAGTAGGGGGCCCGTTTTATAGGCAAGTCTATAAGAAATTCAGAAAGAATAGAGTCAAAATCACTAATATTCAACATACAATGCGACTGACTGATTTATTGTCTGCTGATGACACCCCAATAAAAGTGGCAAGATCACACCTATTGGCTTTAGATGACCGTTTGCTTAATTTTGCTACGATTGAACACTCGATATCTTCTAATTGGCAAACGTTTGTTATCGGTCCAAACAAGTTGTTTATCACATAAGACACATTTTACTGCCTTTATAATTAATATATTTTGAAAAAAAAAATCGTGTTATTTTTCCCCATGTCGGAAATAAAACTTACTTTTTCCTTACGATTAAGCTATGTGTATATCATGCAGACTTACTGGCATGCTTCAATACACATTTCACTAATCGTTTAATATACATTAATTTATCTGCAATCATCAATGGTAATTTATTTTGCCTAATTTAAGTCCCTTCAACTGTAATCCAAACAAACACCTGCGAAAATTTAACTTATAAACACATGAAATGGAATGTGTCATGTTTGTCGGCTACAGATCAAAAGGTACATTTGTGATGTCACAGCACAAGCTGTGTAAAAACATCAAAGGTTCATGGCAGTGGTTTTTATTTAAATAGGTCAGCCTTTACCGTATACAGTCCACCTTGTATTAAGTGGCCACCTTGGGGAAAAGGTAAAAGTTGCTGCTTACTATAGGTGGCCACTTAGTCCAGGTGGGACTTTCTGACACTTTGGCTTTGTTCAAACAGAGGTTGATTATGTATCTTAACCACCACCTCACCCCACAATCAGTATAATCAGTACCAGAAGGTTGAATACAAATGTAGAAAAAACAACTTTATTGTAAAATTACAAATATAATGCAATATATAAAAGCTAATACATCGCATAAACAAAACAAGAGGCACATCAGTGCCTGTGCTCCACTGGCCAAAAGGTTCAAGCAAAGACCACCTAACGAACATTTTCGTCAAGTTTCATAGAAATACAATCATCAATTTTTGAGCAGAAGTTATTTAAAAAAATTTTTTACTTTAATAGCTCTGGCTGCCATGTTGTGCAGTGGACCGAAATGATTTGGGCAATTTGAGTAAAGGAGCACCAAACAAACATTTCTGTCAAGTTTTATCGAAAAAAGGTCATCGGTTTCGACGACAAGTCGTATAAAGTTTTTTTTATTTTTTAGCTCTGGCAGCCATGGTGTGCAGTGGACTGGAACCATTTAACAAATTTTGGTTAATGACCACCCAAGGAACATTTCTGTCAAGTTTCATCAAAATCTGATCATCGGTTAACATTTAATCTGAATAGATTATGAAGCAAATATCTAACCTGAACAAGAACTGACGAGATAGAATCGACTTGGTGTTTCACTTACACTTTTCGGCCATTTAAGTTACTAAAAATAGCTGTTTCATAAACTTTCAGAATGTCACTTAAACGAAAATTAATGTTCAGTCTATATATACTTTCCTATGTATAAATGTAAGGTTTTTAAATTGATCTTTTTGTGAGAACTTTATGCTTTTATGTTTACTCATAAATTATTATTGTTTAAAAATTATTTAAAGATGCTATAGGTGAAAAATTAAGACATTATTTTTTTTTCTATTAAAGGGAGGTAATTCAGTAGTAAAATGTAATCAAAGCTATTAACCCTTTAGCGCATGTATACGAGATAGGCCGACATAGCTCATTACCAGATGTATACGCATTTGGCCGACCGTATCCATTACTGGATGTAAACGCATGGCCCGCATATTTCAATAGGGTCATTTCAATATTTCAATTTTGCATCTTTCTTTTTGTAAACAATATCCCGGATGTTTATAAAATTAAAGTTTAACCTTTTGTGTATTGATTTTCCCTTGAAAATATCGTCTGCTAAATTGAGAAGGTGTTTATACTCCCAATCGCAGGTGTGATATCCCATTGTGACGTAATAAGACCACGAGCTAAGTACTGTATGGAATTTCCCCAAATTCATTGATGCGTAAATCATTAAATATATTACGTCAGTTTTCAGTTTACCATTAAAATCAATTGAGATTATATTTACTTAAAGGTAATATTTTGTTAACAAACAAAAGAAACAATTAGTAAATGAGAAAATGATGGGTAAATTCTCTGTGAAGCTTATATAATGTCCATCATAGTTTTGGCTGTAAAATAGGTCATGTGCAAGCGTTTTGTTTGATCTAGATCTTTTTATTCATACCGGAAAATCATTTATCGGCTTTCTTTTTTTGTAAACAATTTTATGAGGGGGTAATAAAGTTAAACAGACACCTTGGACTGGATCTCTCAGCTGGATGACACCGGATATTCCTGACATATTTCTGTGTATTAATACACAAGAACATAAATTGTCGGCTTTTTAATCCAGATGGGTCTTTTTTTATGATAGGGGTAATAAAAATTAGATCGATCCCAGCATTTTATTACCCTTTGATTTAATGCAATTATGACATTTCAAAGAAATGTTACAAATCCATCTTGAAAATACATTCACAGCTGAAATAAAATAATTTAATACTTCATCATTGACACCATTTATTAGATAATTTAATTATCTATAAAAAATGAATTCACATAAAAAGATTTGGACACAATTATTTGGAGTAACATTGATTTTAAGGTCATACTGCTGTATTTATTTTCTCATTTTCAAATATCCAGAGAAGTACCTATGCAGATAAGGACTGCTTATCAGTAAGATGGCTATTGACTGGGAGGTGTAATCTGGCCACTTGTCTATGTGCTAAAGGGTTAAAGCATGGCATTTCTTTTCTAACCATGTTGATATTATTACAGTCTATTCAAGCAAGATGCCTTTTGTTTTTACATAGTACCCATAGGTTCTGAAAAACAAGGAGCACTATTCCCAACAGAAGGATGTCACTCCCTATCACTGCATGAGCATCATAATAAAGAAATGTTTACTCAAACTGCAAGCTGCTCAATTGAAATAGGTATTTACCTCAAGCATACAGTTTTATAATGTGGCAAAATAGTCGGACTACTAGATTGTCATTCGGACTAGTAAAATATGCCATTATGCTAGTCCAACTGGCTAGTAGGTTAAAATGTTTTTCGTGAAGACTGCGGACGAGAAGTCCTTAAAGGTTTTTCTATTTTTAACTCTCGCAGCCATGTTGTGCAGCGGACCGGAACCATTTGGGCAATTTTGGTTAAAGGGCATCCCGATGAACATTTATGTAAAGTTTCATCAAAATCTGGTAATCGGTTTCTGAGAAGATGTAGTTTAACGTTTTTTTCTATTCTAAGCTCTGGTGCCCATGTTGTGCAGCAGACCAGAACTGTTTGGGCTATTTTGGTTAAGGACTACCCAAGTAACATTTCTGTCAAGTTTCATTGCAATACGATCATCGGTTTCTGAGGAGAAGTCGTTTAAAGGTTTTTCTATTTTTACCTCTGGGGGCCATCTTGTGCAGTGGACCGAAACCATTGAAGCAAATTTGATAAAGGACCATCCAAGGATCATTTCTGTTAAGTTTCATCAAAATCTGATCATCGGTTTCTGAGAAGATGTTCTTTAAAGGTTTTTCTATTTTTTTGCCCTGGCAGCCATGTTGTGCAGCGGACCAGAACCATTTGAGCAATTTTGGTTAAGGACCACCCAAGGAACATTACTGTCAAGTTTCATCAAAATCTGCCGAACCGTTTCAGAGGAGATGTCGTTTAAAGATTTTGCTATTTTTAGCTCTGGCGGCCATATTGTGCAATGGACCGGAACCATTTGAGCAATTTTGGTAAAGGACCACAAAAGGAACATTCCTGTGAAGTTTTGTCAAAATCCGCTTATCAGTTTCAGAGGAGATGTCGTTTAAAGTAAAAGTTTACGCACGCACGCACGCACGCACGCACGCACGCACTCACGACGGACAATCTGTGACGACATAAGCTCCATGGCCTTCGGCCAGTGGAGCTAAAAAATATTCCACACAACTACATTTACATTTTTAAGTTCAATCTTTAAAGTAATCATTCATTTTCATTTGCTTAACTCTTGGCCCGTCTTGAGTCTGTCTATAGTTTGTCTTTCTCTACGGCCCTTTTCTAATAATTTAATACACTCGACAAGTCAAACATTTCTAATTTATTTTAAATCATCCATTACCAAAATTAAAAAGAATATCACGAACAATGCATTGTAAGTTTCCGTTCGTAGAAGTATAAAGCTGAGCACTTTGAAAAGTAATACAGAAATGAATACACATCGTAACTTGTTTTACACCATCAAGTAACAGTGCAAACTGTAAATTCATAATTATCATATCCGGGGTTCTTATCATCGTAATTATTAAAATATCTTCATTAAGTGTGTCAGTTCTGATTGAAACATTTGCCGATGTGTTATGAACATGACCTCTCGATAAGTAAACATGCATGGTAATCGTGTGATGTTATAGGGATTTTCATTGGATGACGGAAATATCCGAGGCTGTCGTTCTTTTCCGTCAACTTCAGTATCAATAAAAGCTGTGTATTGGCAAAAATTACTTGCGGAAGTGTCAGTTACAAAGGATTAGTGGCCGCTAATTAGTGATTTATGGCTTCACGGGGACAAATATTAGTGGCCGCGGCTGCGTAGAACAGTTGGCTGCTAAATGCGCGTACTTTATATAGTAACAAGAGCTGTCACAGAGATGGAGCGCTCGACTATTCCGCCGCTTTTCAGTGTAAGGATGGAACAGTTTTGGCGAAACATGCATGGATCACTGTTAGATTAGATTTCAATGCAATACATGATGTGAGAAGATATTAACATAAATGTGGTTACATGCAAAATTTTAACCAGAATTTTTAAGTGTAATAATAAATGGCCATTATTTGCAAAACACAGTTATCTAACTTGATTATTCAATTAGGTTGGGTGGTTGAATACCATTGTATAAAGTCTCAATGCAATACATCAAATAGTTGCTGAGATATTATCCTATGTGTGCTAACATGCAAGACCTTAACCAGAATTTCTAATTCGCATAATAAAGGGGCAAAAATTATATAATATGAAAGATAGAGTTATCTTACTTGATTAAATAAGACGGTTCAATGGTTGGGAGCCTGTGTGTAAAGATTCAATGCAGTACATGATGTATTTGCTAAAGCATTGACTTAAAAGTGGTTACATGCAAAACCTTAACCAGAATTTCTATGTTGAATAAAAAAGGGGCCATTATTTGAATTTAATGCAAACTAGAGTTACCTTACTTGGTTATTTAAGTAGATTGGATGGTTGAGTATCATTATATAAACTCTCAATGCAATTCATCCAGTAGTTGCTGAAATATTAACCTATGTGTGCTTACATGCAAAACCTTAACCAGAATTTCTGAGTCAAATAATAAAGGGCAATTATTTGCATTAAATGCAAACTAGAGTTATCTAACTTGGTAAATTAAATAGGTTGGATGGTTGAGTACCATTGTATCAAGTCTCAATGCAATACCTCAAGCAGTTGCTGAAATATTAACCTATGTGTGCTTGCACACAAAACCTTAACCAGAATTTCTAAGTCAAATAATAAAGGCCTATTATTTGCATTAAGGGGAAACTAGAGTTATCTAACTTGGTTAATTAAATAGGTTGGATGGTTGAGTACCATTGTATCACGTCTAAATGCAATACCTCAAGCAGTTGCTGAGATATTAACGTATGTGTGCTTGCACGCAAAACCTTAACCAGAATTTCTAAGTCAAATAATAAAGGCCTATTATTGGCATTAAATGCAAAGTAGAGTTATCAAACTTGGTTAATTACGTAGGTTGGATGGTTGAGTACCATTGTATAAAGTCTCAATGCAAAACCTCAAGTAGTTGCTGAGATATTAACCTATGTGTGCTTGCACGCAAAACCTTAACCAAGGTGTGACGCCGACGCTTGGTTGAGTAGTATAGCTCTCCTTATTCTTCGAATAGTCGAGCTAAAAACGTATGGGGGGAATTTGGAGTGGCCCAATAAGGCAGTTGACCCTTTAAAGCAGGTGACCGTTCAACCAGGTTTGACTGTAACTCCATTTTCTCCCAAGATTGTGTCTAAGCTGGTTAGAACATACCATACGATCCGAAAAATAATAATCAATAATCATCGCCTGAGAACCTTCAAATCATGGCCAATATATTTGAGTTTACTACAAATATGAATGAACCTTTGGCTGTACAAAAACAATAAAATAAATCCTTAACCGAATAAAGTTGTTCTATTATTAACCTACCCCCACATTAGAGAGTTCACAGTTGACATTAAATCGGCGATTTTCTTCCAAGCAAATGAACAAATATGGTTGATAATTGACTGTTTAGCTTGAACATCACAACAGACTCGGAGAAATTCAAGCCCTGGATTTGCTTTAAAAAATGACCCCGTCTTATGAATGAGTCTAGACAAAAACACCAGATTTCATGGGCAAAGTTAGAGGGTCGTCTTATAAGCAGATAGCCTTATAGTCGGGGAAATACCGTAGCTGTGAAATCAATGACAACCTCATAAAAAGAAGGTATCAGACAATAATATAGCTGCGGAATCAGCAACAACCTCATAAAATGAAGGTATCAGATGTTTACATCACTGGTTGATATAGGTTGGATTTGAGATAATCTCGTAACTCAAAGACATCAGACAAATATATAGCTGTGGAGTCAAGGACGATCTCATAAAGGGAAACACATCAGTGGGTTATATTTTGAAATCATTTTGAAATCGGGTGTTTGGTTTCTAGAGAAGTTTTCAAAAAGACATATAGTGGTAACTAGCCCTGGCAACCATGTTTTTTTATTAACCAAGATGGGATGAAGAAATTTGACAAAGGGAACAATTCTGTGGAAGTCATTTAAAATTGGGCTAATAGATTCTTAAGAGAAGCTTTTCAAAGTTTTCCATATAGACATACATGTTTGTAAAGTAAAAAGTAGCCCCCCACCTGGCAGCAATGTCCTTTTACGAACTACAAATGGGGTGCCTAAATTTGATAGAGGGTCACATAAAGCACATTTCTGTGAATTATTTTAAAATTAGGCCTATGGTTTCTGAGTAGATTCTGAGTCAAAACTTTTCCTTTCAGTAACCATGGCAACCAGCATTCTGCATGGAACCATTATTATTGAAGGAATCTTGAAGAGGACCACCCAAGGAACATTCCTATGAAGTTGAACTTTTACCAGTTGTTTAAGAGGAGAAGTTGTTTAAAGGAAGTTGTTGATGAAGGACGGACAATGAACCTATCACAATAGCTCATGCTGTGCACTCTGTGCTAAGGTGAGCTAAAAAAAGGAAACAAGTTTTTGAAATTATGATAATAAGAAAATACCTGGATGCGCGACCTGCCGAGGTAGACTAGGTTCTTCCACTCAGTCTTGAGGCGTCGGTACTGCTGGGACTTGCTATGTACGAAGTGCTTCATGTACGGAGAGTTGAGGTCCCCGGTGAGACCAGTTGTCTGAGATGGCAACGAGTGAGTGCTGCTCGACTGTAGGGTGTGTGGCCTGCAATGGAAAATACTAAACAGTTAGTTCAATAAAATTCCAAGTGAAGTACATAAATATAAATTATATATATATATATATATACAGTCATCGAAATTAGACTTTTGGATGAACAAGCCCGAATTCTTATACTATTGCTTGGCATCAATTTTTTTTAACAAGCCCTGCTATTTAAAATTCAGAATTTGAGCAAGCCCGGAATACATTTTACCAGTGCATGGCTTGTGGGCTTGTGCGTATTTCGACCATTGTATATATATATATATATATATAAAAAAGTCACCTATTTACAATACATCTACATAATTATACAACAATTCATTAAATTACAAAAACTTTGTCTGTATTATCAGAGACAGACTACTTACTTCTTAAAGTGTGTCCTCAGTTTTGGCTCCGATCTTGCACAGCCTGAAGGGTTGATTGTGAGGGGCAGGGCTATCAACTGACGACGCCCAAATTTGAAGGCATAATCACGTAGCAGGTCTGTACCAGGCAACTAAAAGAACATCATTTACATATTTTGATGATAAACAGTACTTAGTGAAAATAACAATCATTTCTGTTTATTTCTTACATTTTTTTCAATTTGACGAAACTTCTATTAAATGATGTAAAACAGTCAAAATTCAATTCCATAAAATTTTACTTTTAAAGAACATCGAGTCCTATTCTAAGTAAAGAATTCATTCAAAAAATATATTATTATTTCCATCTTAATTTTAAAAGGAAAACATTATATTTCCTCTTGATTATGTGAAAAACATTTTTTAAGATGTTTGGTACTTATGTGTTCAAACAGGAAATGATGTCTTCGAACATATAATCTTACCTGAACAAGGTCACAATTTAAAAGAAAGCAAATCTCATTAAAAGTTTAGTGTTTATGCCGTGATTCTTAATAGACATCATCGAAGTGCATTATTAGTGTGGTATTTGGCTTAACAGCAGAGCAGGTGAAACAGGTAGGTAGTTTGCTACTTTTTAATAGAAAAAGCTTATGATTAAAAGAATCTGACACTGCTCAAAGGCAGGCTCACTAACATATTTCCTGGATGAGTTGAATATAATTGTGCATGACAACTCTTAACAAGTCCTATATCTACAAACTCTTGCGAAAATTCCCTGAATGCAACAAGTTAGCAAAATGTACACATACTGATTCGACAAGCCTGACTATGTTAGGGTCAGTGAGCCCGTATAGTTCCTCCCCCGTGGTAAAGGTGGGAAACACCTTGACAAGGTCCGCTTCCCGTCTCAACTTCTCCAGGGGTTCCAGTATGGCCTTCCACGCACCAGCACAGGTGGGATCCTGTACCACAAGGTCGGTGTGACCTTCTTCGAGCACTGTGACAACAAACACTGGGGCCCCCTCCTTCTCTTGGATACTGCAGATATAGCGGCTACGCCGGTAAAGGGTCCTCATACTCCAGTAGAAGCGTGACGTCTTGTACCCAACCTACAATACAGAGTTACATCCCTGCATAATATACTCTTATGAATATGACATCAGAAAATATAGTGTAATCTCTGGTGAGTATTTTACCAGTAAATAGAAGTGTTTGAAAATCGGACCCCATTTGGTATCGATAATGAAATCCAATCGGACCAGGCATTTCGATATACTATCTGACAATAATCAAAGGTTCATAATATCAGTAAGGAATTAATTCTCTATACATAGGGTCATCATGATCATTTAAATGGTTAAACCTGCAATCAGTATGTGTGATGCTATAGCCATTCTTTTTGCAACAGTAAGTAAATTTTCATAACCTTTTTCTGTCTTAATTAACTTAACAAAACAACATAACAACACAACACATACTTAATAACTGCATATCAATGGCAAAATGATGCAAACTGCATCAAGTAAGTTATCTTAGCATTTTATCCATGTAAAAGCATATTAAATATTTGTGAACCAGCTTAACATTCAAAACCTGTTATATTGAACATTTCATTAGAATATTATCTTGAATTAGTTAATTACAAACAATACCAAAATAGGTTTAAAAAACAGAATGTATCAAGCCGGGATCCCCCGTATTTGCAGGTAAGACCGGACCCACTACACCATTATAAGAGACTGGTTATAGAAGGTTTTATGAAATATGTTTAACACGCTGCTCGGGGTAAAAAAAACTTCCTTTACCCCGAGCGCCCCTCGGGGTAATTTCTTACCATGTTCGGAAGACGATATAATCTAAGGTAGGTAACTCAATTATACTAACTATTAAATATTGACAGAGTTTACTTTCACTGCATGTACATTTGTCAAGTGACTCAAATTGGCGACCACATGTTGATTTTTTACTGAAAAAAAATGTTTATCAAAGATGGCGGCTGTTCATAGGAATACTAGACCAGGCTTCTCGTTAGCAGAAGTTATTGCTGACATACACAATAACTCAGATAGTGGTGATGATGAATTATATTCCGACCTTCTTAAGAAAACGAGGAAATTGACAATTATTCTCAAAATTTTGCACCAATGTTACCTGTTGTTCTGGATGCACTAACACAAAATGATGATGTTGAAAATAGACATTCTTCCTCATCAGAAAGTGACTTGCAAGATGAAAGTGACAGTGATTATACTCCTAACCCCCAACCAAAACGTCCAAGAGTAAATTACAATTTGCCTAGGGGCAGGGGTCAACCTACACCAGGTACATCGGGTACACCGCCGAGGGGGCGTGGCACTAGGGTGCGTTGAAACTGAGGTGTCCAAAGTTTGTCGACTGTTACTGAGATGATTTCTGAGGTAATAATTGCCAGTAAACTGATTTAAATTGTTAAGTGATATTTATTACAAAAGTATCCACAGGTTTCAAGCACTATTTGCAGTGTTTTAGGTTATAGTACAAGTTTCATGAAAATATTTTGGTTAAAAATTCATAAAAAATGAAAATTTAGGTATTTTCAGATGTTAAAAAAATATTTTTTTAAATATCAGACATTAAATCATTTGTATTAAACAAGCATGTGAAATTTGGTGTCAATCTCCAGTAGTTTTGCATTTATAGGAAATTATATGTTATCAGTACAGTGTTGAAATAGCTTACCGGTATGTTCTCTGGCATATAGCGCGCACACATATATGGCAGTGAAGGGTTTAAATATTTAAAAACAATTTGTAATTTTGGGAGAGTTTGTAAGTTTTTAAGCATAAGTTTTTACATTTACTGCTTTTATGTTCGAGAGTGACCTCCCTTGTTCAAATGAACTCAATGAGAATTTACTGGAAAGGAAAATTTATGTTTATTCGACTTTACCACAAAACAAAACAAATATGTAGTTACAGGAAGTAACATTAGCGTCCTCGATTTTGCATTACCACTTTTGATTGTTGACGACATAATCGTTTCATCACTAGTAAATAGTCTATTCCAAAATTCAGATATAATTAACTTATCATAAACCTGAAACAGTATTAATTAAAATTGATCAAATGCCTTGATGCAACAAAACAATTAAAACAGAACTAAAAAAAACAAAAAAACTAATACTGAATGTGATTAATACCCCTAACACACTGTTCCAGACTAAAAACTAAGACTTTAAAAATAATAAGAACATTTCATGCCTTCTTTCACAGATGTTATAGTCCTTATTTCTATATAGTAGGACCATTTACTTAATTAATGCCTTCTCACTGACATGGTATTTGAGGAGTATACATCAGACATTTTAGATATAAGATAAATACTGTTAGTAAACTTAACATAGAGCATAACAAATGGTTTTGTGATTACAAAACAAACTATTATCATGAAAATTTCACAACTAATCTATCAAACATTTGTCCTTTGTCAACAGTGATGTGTTCACTTACTGCCATCAAAGTTAAGTGGCTTCCGTTTAATTGATCTAGGCCTTTGAACCATATACATCATTTAACACATCTTTTTCATTGACAAACGTTTATGGATGTTTTGAAAACAATTGACTAATAATTGCCGATTATACTAAAAATGCAATTTCAAGGCCATTTCAAAAAATGAAATATATATGTTTCTAAAAGCAGTAGTTTTTGTTGGAACAGCGGTAAAGCATTTGGGGAGGTCTCAAAAGTGGTAGATTTTACCTACTGCCAGTAGGATTCACATGCATGACATTATAAAGCTTAATTTCCGTTTTGTTTAAGTTGATGCAGACTTAAATGCATTGGGCTCAGATTTTACTTCCTGAAATTGCAAGTTTGAAAATGTTTCAAAGACCACACTTATGTAGGTAAAATGAAATTCAGTCCCAATATGATCAACTGTGTGACATACTGGATAGATGTGGTCTCGTGAGTTGAAGCGTCCACTGGCCATCTGGTGGGGCAGGAGCTGTCCCATGGCATGTAGCACAAGGGAGCCGAGTCGCAGGGTGTTCTGCCCATCCTCTTGTAACAACATGCTGAAAAAACAAACACCAACATACGATACAATTAAGGATACTTCAAAACACTTACCATCATATGATAGAATTATGTGCACTGAAGTACACACACAGATCATGACATGATAGAATTACAGGTACTGAAATACACTTATAATCCCCGATGAAATATGGGTCCTGCAATACACTTATCATCACATGATAGAATTACGTGTACTGTAATACACACCATTTTTTAGGAAAAAGAAGCAGCCTCAAGAGATTGGGCTTTTTTGGGTACCATCACAAAAAGTCATGATAGAATTATGTGTACTCTAATACACACACCATCACATGATAGAATCATGTGTACTCTAATACATACACCATCACATGATAGAATCATGTGTACTCTAATACACACACCTGCCATCACAAGATAGAAACATGTGTACTCTAATACACACACCATCACATGATAGAATCATGTGTACTCTAATACACACACCATCACAAGATAGAAACATGTATACCATAATACATACACCATCACATGATAGAATCATGTGTACCCTAATACATACACCATCACAAGATAGAATCATGTGTACTCTAATACATACACCATCACAAGATAGAATCATGTGTACTCTAATACACACACCATCACAAGATAGAATCATGTGTACTCTAATACACACACCATCACAAGATAGAATCATGTGTACTCTTAATACATACACCATCACAAGATAGAATCATGTGTACTCTAATACATACACCATCACAAGATAGAATCATGTGTACTCTAATACACACACCATCACAAGATAGAATCATGTGTACTCTAATACATACACCATCACAAGATAGAATCATGTGTACTCTAATACACACACCTTCACAAGATAGAATCATGTGTACTCTAATACATACACCATCACAAGATAGAATCATATGTACTCTAATACACACACCTTCACAAGATAGAATCATGTGTACTCTAACACATACACCATCACATGATAGAATCATGTGTACTGTAATACACACACCATCACATGATAGGATTACATGTACTGTAATACACACACCATCACATGATAGAATTACATGTACTGTAATACACATACCATCACATGATAGAATTACATGTACTGTAATACACACACCATCACATGATAGGATTACATGTACTGTTATACACACACCATCACATGATAGAATTACATGTACTGTAATACACACACCATCACATGATAGGATTACATGTACTGTTATACACACACCATCACATGATAGAATTACATGTACTGTAATACACACACCATCACATAATAGGATTACATGTACTGTAATACACACACCATCACATGATAGGATTACATGTACTGTTATACACACACCAACACATGATAGAATTACATGTACCTTCACAAGATAGAAACATGTGTACTCTTATACATACACCATCACATGATAGAAACATGTGTACTCTAATACATACACCATCACAAGATAGAATCATGTGTACTCTAATACACACACCATCACAAGATAGAAACATGTGTACTCTAATACACACACCATCACAAGATAGAAACATGTGTACTCTAATACATACACCATCACAAGATAGAAACATGTATACCCTAATACATACACCATCACAAGATAGAAACATGTGTACCCTAATACATACACCATCACAAGATAGAATCATGTTTACCCTAATACATACACCATCACAAGATAGAAACATATGTACCCTAATACATACACCATCACAAGATAGAATTGCAGACGGGGTAACACACACCATCACATGATAGGATTACAGACGGGGTAACACACACCATCACATGATAGGATTACATGTAATGTAATACACACACCATCACATGATAGGATTACATGTAATGTAATACACACACCATCACATGATAGAATTGCAGACGGGGTAACACACACCATCACATGATAGGATTACATGTAATGTAATACACACACCATCACATGATAGGATTACATGTAATGTAATACACACACCATCACATGATAGGATTACATGTACTGTAATACACACACCATCACATGATAGGATTACATGTAATGTAATACACACACCATCACATGATAGGATTACATGTACTGTAATACACACACCATCACATGATAGGATTACATGTACTGTAATACACACACCATCACATGATAGGATTACAGGTACTGTAATACACACACCATCACATGATAGGATTACAGGTACTGTAATACACACACCATCACATGATAGGATTACATGTACTGTTTTACACACACCATCACAGGATAGAATTACATGTACTGTAATACACACACCATCACATGATAGGATTACATGTACTGTAATACACACACCATCACAAGATAGGATTACATGTACTGTTATACACACACCAACACATGATAGAATTACATGTACTGTAATACACACACCATCACTTGATAAGATTACATCTACTGTTATACACACACCAACATATGATAGGATTACATGTACTGTAATACACACACCATCACATGATAGGATTACATGTACTGTTATACACACACCAACACATGATAAAATTACAGGTACTGTAATACACACACCATCACATGATAGGATTACAGGTACTGTAATACACACACCATCACATGATAGAATTACATGTACTGTAATACACACTATCACATGTTAAAGTTACCAAGACTGTAATACACACCATCACATGATAGGATTACAGGTACTGTAATACACACACCATCACATGATAGGATTACAGGTACTGTAATACACACCATCACATGATAGAATTACAGGTACTGTAATACACACACCATCACATGATAGGATTACAGGTACTGTAATACACACCATCACATGATAGGATTACAGGTACTGTAATACACACCATCACATGTTAAAATTACCAGAACTGTAATACACACACCATCACATGATAGGATTACAGGTACTGTTATACACACCATCACATGATAGGATTACAGGTACTGTAATACACACACCATCACATGATAGAACTGCATTTACTCTAGTTTAGTTTTACAAGAACAAGCAATTGCAACATATATTAATCACTCTTGTTGGCACAATGTTGCGCAAGAGTGTGGTATTCTGTTGAAGGGGAAACCAGAGAACCTGGTGAAAATCCACTTGTCCAAACTCACATGGGCCCAGGCAGGTAATTGAAAACTGGTCACCTTGGTGAGAAGCAAGTGCGCTAGCCACCGGACAACAATTAGTGTTTATATTTACTGTAATACACACAACATCACACAATAGACTTATGTGTTCTGCAACGTACTAACCATCACATGATAGAATTAAGCGTAATGCTGTTTAACTAAACACTTAAGTGTAATGCTGCTTAACTAAACACTTAAGTGTAAAGCTGTTTAACTAAACACTTAAGTGTAATGCTGGTTAACTAAACACTTAAGTGTAATTCTGGTTAACTAAACAACTATGTGTGAGATTAACTAAGCAGTCATTCCTCAAACACATTTTCTTGTTTAATTTAGTGAATTAGATATTATCTAAATGGAATGGACAGAAAACATATGAATAACTATGTATAATATGGTATTAAATATTTAAGCTTACAAATTTTTCTATACTTCTTCATCATCATTACATACATCTTTCTTATACCTTTATATCAAACTAAGTAAGTTTCTTATATGAAAGAAAAGCCAATAGAGGATGTGTCATACTTGGCAACTTGTGCGTCTTCATCTCTGTTGATGTACACGCGTCTGTAAACAACCAGGGACTTGAGTACCTGCTCCATCTGAACGCCCTTTGGAGTGTGCGGTGGACACAGGATCGTCTTCATATCACACAATTATATTAATGTTACAGCTCTTCATATTATGATACTTGTTGGAAAGATGAAATGTATAAATTAATGTCAACTACATAAGGAAAATGGAGTCATTGCTCCCATGTTCATTCCAATCTTAATTATAAAACTAAAAGTAGTATAATTTGAAGCCTAATAAAATTTCTCAAGAAAGGAATTCAATATAAGATTTTAGATAGGTCATCTTTACCTTATCTTCAAAGAAGACACATCCCACAAGCTGTGCACATGGTACATGGTAAATGTTAGAGCAGCGCTGCTTGAAGCAGCCGATGGTGGCTCCAGGCTTTACACACACAACGCACTTGTGTTTTGCCCCGCGACGATATGCCTGGTCCACATGCATCAATGCTCCATTAAGTGTCTCGTACACCTCCTGGGACCACAGGGCACAGTTCAGGTGAGCCCACATGTCAATATCCACATTTAACAATCTGAAATGTGGTGCTTCATACCTTAGATGGAATGTTCATTGAAATTGAACAGAGAACAAATGTCAAGTTATAGAATTTTAGATTTTATAAGTTAATACACAATGTCACCTTAAGCGACAAGCTTGACTTACAATACATACTTATTAGCTGGTCAAGTCTTTAAAACAGAATTTTCAGTAGTGCTGGATATGCCTTTGTATGTCATACACATTTCTGAAGAATGAATGTGTAGCACATGAAGGCCTTTCAACCTTTAAGAAAGCAATGGTATAAAGGAAATCATTTTATGATCTGTCTGATATTTATTGAATAGGTAATTGTTGGATTTTATCTAGCATTAATACATATGTTACTCTATATAAATATATATACATATATATATATACAGTCAGTTGAACACCGTTAATCCTTAATCGTAGGGACCCAACAAATAACTTTGGAATAGCGGTGTTTCGGTTTAACAATTTTCCGCAAGTGACAGCGTTCGTGAATTAGAGATGACGTGAAATACTGAGTCGTGAAGGTTGCAATGGCGGTTACACGTTACCAATAAGATACACTCGGTTTGAGTTATCTTTCGTATACAAGAAAATTTGTTGATTTAGTGTTTAATAATTGACAAATAATACTTCTTTAATTAAACAACATAAAACATTTAAAACAAAATGACAGCACATGTATGCATTCCGATTGTTTGGTAACGGGTCGAGAGAGCAATGCGGCGAGCGAATCAGATGAGATAGACATTTTCGAATGATATTCAGATTGTGCAATTATATACACACTACATCACCTAATTTTCTGTCATCGATGTTTGTAAAATACACATGCTCACTGTCATTCTTTAACAAGCGCTTATTGTGCCCCATTGTCACCTCAAGCCGATGCCCGAGTGCATTTGCAGTATGGTGTGAAAAAACTTTGAAATAAGTAGGTGTGAAAAACCAAATCGGGACCGTAGTATTTACTTCAGAATAGCGATTATTTTGGAATAGCGATTTCGGAATAAAGACCAAAAATTTAGTTTAACTAAGAAGGAGTTAAATTGGGATCGAAAAATAATTTCGATATAGCAATAATTTCAGATAAACGGTGTTCGGAATAGCAGTGTTCAACTGTATATATATAGTAACACATTTGAACAGGGTTTCTGCGATTATTTGCATGACTCAGCAAATATTGGTTTGGGACCAGGGCTGATAAACTATTACTGTTTTGTGGCCAGCCTGTGAAACTTTCCAATGTGACTTCAATTTTCGCTTTCAAAATGGTGACCAGCAAAATCATTGAGTGATCATAATTTGTATATTCTGTTCAAACAAAATATTTATCTTAATTTAAAAGGAAGGCAAACCAGAACACAATTTTAGGAAAGTATGCTAGTTATTGGTGACCTGAGTGTACACTGATCGGGTTGTTTTTTTTCAGCATTGACATTGATAAAAAACAAAACCAATGGGGCATCAAATTTGTACTTCCTTACATTTTGTGCACTGTACTTATACTTTGACATAAAGAATGCAACATACATTTGTTTATTTAAGAACAGAAAGTTGATCTACTTGCTATGAATTCATTATCATTAAATTCAAGAAAGAGCGTCGGTCAGATTCATATGGAACAAATTCTGATAGACTCGCTCTGGAATGCTCAAACTTACAGTTAACATGTTCATGTAAACAAAGAATGGTATTGATGGAAGAAACAAATTCGAAGCAAAATGTTGCTTTTTTCCAACTCGCCTTACTCTCAAAATTCTTCATTTGAAATTAAGTTGATCCATCATCGTAAAGCTTAAAGGTGATAGGATTACATGGAGGTAAATTAAAAAAAAAAATGATATAAATAAACCTTAATAGAACATTTGGTCCTCATAATCTCTCTCAACTACGTCCATTATGAGACACTCGAGCCAATTTTCATGCAACAACTCACTTTCGCCATGTATTAACCTCTAAATGTTCCATTTGCTTTCTGGCCTTCTAGAAAAGTAATTTTAATGAGATACTAAAAACTGATTGAAGACGCCAAAGCTGCAATGCCGCATTAAAGCCGGATTTTTATTTGACGATGAAATTTTGCAAACTGTATTTGCCTGAGCCCGAAATGAATAACATTATAATATAGACAGCCACTAATAATTCAGTCTTGTAACATGCTGATTTACGATAGTTTGCTTTTACAATTGTTTAACCCTTTCCCGCATGATTGTGCCGAATTGCCCCTTTATCTATTCCCGCATGATTGTTCCAAATTGTCCCTTTATCGATTACCGCATGATTGTTCCAAAATGTCCCTCTATCGATTCCCGCATGATTGTTCCAAAATGTGCCATGCTTATTTACGGTCATTTATTAACATATCTGTTGCTTATTTTTTCACAACAAATGCATTTTTGTGTAATATAAACATCGATAATTATATAAATAATGAAAAAAGATGATGTTACTATTCAAGATTTTCGGAAAATCGCGACTAAAAGAGACAGAGGTCAAACACGCCTTAAAAGTTCACAGGGCATGCTTGAAGCGTGCTTGTCTCGTTTTTTTAATGGAAAATACCCATACACGTCACTAGCTATTTAAAGCTACCAATAATTAATATCATATAAATATATCCTATTGATCACGCGCTAATGACGTCACCTGTCATGGTTTAGAAATGTGTCAAAATGGCTGATTTACGATGTAGTAAACAAGAGTCTGGCTTGAATAAACACATGTCATTTGTCACTTCTGTTTCCAAAAATGGAATGTTAATCCGGTATTAAAAATGACCCCTTACGTCTGTTAATCAAAGTTAGTATTTCGTTGTGAATACACAGATAATAATAAAATTATATGTGATATGACCCAGTTTGACAGCTGTTAAAACACGTGTTCTCTCGATCTCGATAAATACACAAGAATGTTGTCTTAATTGTCCATGCATTTCAGACCTTGATTTATTGCCTTGTGTTGACAGATTTTAATTATAATATTATTACGGAATCACTAAATTTAATATAAATAGCGATTCTGACTATTAAAAATTCGAGTTGTTCGGCTTGTTGAGGGCAACATCTAGTACGTTCCCAAAGTTTTTAAAACTGTGCCAGTAGCAGACCCAGCCTTTTATTTTGATATTTACAATTATTTTATTCAATTCATTTCAAAACAACGGACATGCAAATATTATTTATGAGAACAATGAAGCTGAAATAACATTTGTTGTTTGCCCAATTAAATTGTGTTTATTTTTTAACAATGCATGATTTCTGTGATTTGAATATTTGTTAATTGTCAAAACCTTTTTAGATTAAACTATGATCACTAGATTCGAAATTTAATACACTACAAATACTATACTCATTATTTGAATTTCTAACATTATTTTAATCAAAAGAAATACTACAAAATATTAAAGTTGTTATGCATAGGTGTCAATGGAAATATAGTATAATATGAAATCAATTGAAACATCTTCAATTTTTCACAGAAGTTGTGTTTCTCTATAAATATTCAACCAAATAATTTAGACAACAAAATAAAAATTATACCACTGGATTGGAAATTCATTTACCTACAAACTTTATACTGAACTATAATTGATTAAACCAAAAGAAATACTAGAAAAACAAGTTAGAAATGCATAGGGGGCAATTTTTCAATATTCTCCAATAATCTCCTATGCAGTAGGGGTACTTATAGGGGCTTATTATATATTGGCTACTGGTTATCAATGTACTGATAAGCCATGCAGTGGCAGGCCTAATATGGCTGATTTGACATGAGGGAAAGGGTTAACATAAGTCCCCTTGAAAGGACCCCCTGATGTTACCTGGCTGGTCCGTCTGTCTTGCCGTCCCCGCACTCCTGACAGAACTCACATGTGCGCTGGTCTGTCACCTTGTCCTGACTGTGCTTCAGGGCCACACTGAATTCACCCCACAACTGAAAACACACCGTACACTGTAGAATTATAACAACAACTTAAAGTTGCACAGAAATTGTTTTCTGGTTCATATTATTTTGCACCCTTCCCATCATTGAAGACGCCAATGCTGCAATGCCGCATTAAAGCCAGATTTTTATTTGAATGAATGGGGCAGACATAAATATATTACCGCAATTGTGTCCATTGTTAAGTCTGCTTATCCAAATAGATCTATCTTTATTCTTTATTACATGAATTTGTTATCATATTTTTTAATAAAGAACAATTCTAAAAAAGCATAATATCTGTATGTAAGGTATCAGAGTGAGCTTGAAAGGTGCCATATAAAATAGAAGATGCTAGGTAATTTACTAAAACAATAAATACTTAAATAATAAAATTGATGAGATCCAGGAGAAAGGTTTATGTTATCTCAACAAAAGTTTCCAATAAGTAGGACACTCAATAAGGTCAACATTTGTACCAAGTTAAATGATAATCCATCAATGCCTAAGTAAGTTAAAGCGTGGACATGAGCATGTGTACTCTGACCTTTATATGTCTTGTATGACCTTGACCTTTGCAGTATGGACCAGGGTTAAGGTCACTGCACATTGTCTCAATGAGGACAATATTTGTACCAAGTTATATGGTAATCCATCAATGCATTAGTAAGTTAAAGCCCAGACACTAAATGTTACGGACTGACAGATTGACAGATAGATGAAGTGCATTCCTATAATTTCCTCCCTATTCAGTGGCGGGGGGGTTCATAAAGGTAAATCCATTTGTCATTTTTGCAGTGGTTCGTTTAAATTTGGATGTTTCCATTCTGATTTTGAAGTTAGGAAATTCATCCAGAAATGACTGACTGGTGGGAACAAGAAAGGAATTATACATCAAGCGTACCTTGCCTTGCTCCTCCTCCTTCTTGCAGGATACATGAACCTCTGGGAACATGTTTACTTCAAACCGCTTGTAACGCTCATTTTTCCAACGCTTCTCCATAACAGGCTACAACACACACAATACAATCAGACATGGGATTATAAGTCCGAATGCAACAATTAAGGAGTGTTTATGCATTTCAAATATTATATTGTTGTTCACAATTTAATATGAAAATAAGCTACAATGGCACAAAGGTTCAAACATTGAAATTATAATACACTCAGTATTACTTACTTACACTTTGCAAGCCAACGTAAAATATGTGTATAACTGATCAAGAAGCATTAAACCCTTTGGCCTAGCACATCAGGTAAAATACATGAATATTGAAAAGACCTGAGCTACAATATTCTGCTTCTAAGCTTGTTCCATTTACTTTTTATTATTGGAATGAATATCTACACCAAATTCATGATGAATACAATCGGCAGTCTTACCCGTGTGTCTGTTAAGCTAGAGCTGCGTCTAAATGGCCTTTTTCCCAGCTCCATTCTCGGTCTTCCCAAGGTGGGGCTGCCCAGCTGTGGGGTGGGGGGACCAGATTTGATGGGGGTGGTGTCCATGGACTCGAAGCCTGGGCTGGGGGTCACTGACAGGGTCCCTCCCCCACTAGAGCAAGGGGTCAATTCATGCGGGCTTAACAGGCCCTGGTCTATAACACAAGAAATACATTGGAAAAGTGAAACATGGTTCTTCATAAACAATAATGGAAAATTAATGATACCAAAGATGACCTTTATGACTGTTATTGGTAATACCTTTTCTTGATTAAATCACATCATAAATATGCAGAAAGAATAGACAGGCATTGCCAGTAATGTAAGTACAATTAATGGTTTCATACCTCTTATGGGAGGCGTGGAGAGGGAGAGGGCAAGGATGGAGTCATGCGAGGAAATGTCCATGGTAGCAGGTCGACTTGTGATCTGGCGGGTTGATACAAAACTTGTGTAACAGCTCTGACTGCAGAATGTAATCTCATCATCTTCAACATCCTGTAATGAATTTAGATTGTGTGAGAAATTGATTAGCCTCATTTCATCAGCATATTGCCTAAAATTCATTCACCAAGGACTGGTGGTGCTTTATTACAAGTTTTGCTATTGTTTAAGGTAGAACACAAAACTATGCTTTTTAATTTGGTGCACACATTATGCAGCCTATGCCCAGTTATGGACTTTTTTTTATATCTTCTGTATTCAATACATTCATGAAGCTAACAGCCTTCAAAGCATACACCTTTTGTAAATATTGAAAAGTTAAAATCATTGTGTTTAATTTTGTCAATTCTACATTTACTGTCATTGAAATCCATTAGCAGATAGGTATTTAAGGGAAGCTACACAGACTCGTATAACTTTCTTGTTTCTGTCTGTCTGACATAACGCCAATCAAATTTGTGAATAATGTCAGTATTTGTGGGGAATTGGACAACAAGTTTTTAAAAAAAATAACACATTTTCTTTAATCTTGAAGTCAGTGGTATAAGTTGAACAATCATAGCTTCAGAAATATTTTGAATACTAAACATAAAAAACACAGACCCTTACTGAGCATGATGTATTATTGGTATGCCAGTTCTCAGTAATAAATTAAAACAAGAGAGACCTGAAGGCCCTGTATCGCTCACCTGATCCAATTCAAGTGTGAAATAAGTGTTTTCAGGACGAGGGCAATTGTGACAGGGGGAGGGAATAAGTGTTTTTCAGGGCGATGGAAAGTGCAACGAGAGGGGGCTTAATTAAAATAAATTTAGGACTAGTTTTCAATGCTGCATGTTAAATATTAAAGTTGAGGGTATAACAGTTTTAGAGAATAAGAAATGTCAGTCTGGTGGTCTGCTACCTTAGAAAGGATGCATACTTGTCTTTGTTTGTACATTTTTATTTCCTGTTCTTGTTCCTAATGGTTGAAGAATAAACATGAAAATTGTTTCATTTAATTCAGAATGTATTTTAGCAGTGAGTGTGATTAAAACCCTTGTTCTACATGAAAATGCACGAAACATTGAAAACTTATTATACATACTTCTGACTACATCATGGAAGGACTTTTTTATTAAATTACAGAGTATATTTTCAATAAATCTAAATAGTGTCAATATGTACATTTTTTGTAATATTGTTTAATTTCTTATAGAGGATTATCTAAGTTTCATTATATGGCACAAAACGATTCAAGGGAAATAAGACGAGTGGAGGTTTAAATAGGTAGGGATGAAATGAGAAAATGTTTTCTATGATTTGACTTCATGACCTAGTTTTTTAACTCAGGTTTCCCAGTTTTAAACTTGACATAGACTTCATAAACACAAACATTCTGACATAGTTTCATGGTGATCAAAGAGAGAATGTAACCTCTATAGTGTTTACAAAGTTTTTCTATGATTTGACCTAGTGGCCTGGTTTTTAACCTCTGATTACCCAATTTCAAACTCTACTTAAAGATCATCAAGAATAACATTATGATAAAGTTCCATGAACATATGGTCACAAATGTGGCCTCTAGAGTATTAACATGCTTTTCCTAATATTTGACCTGGTGACCTAGTTTTTGACCGCACATGACCGAGATTCGAACTTGGCCTAGAGTTAATCAATATAAACATTATGACTAAGTTTCATGAACATACAGTCATAAATGTGACCTCTAGAGTGCTAACAAGCTTTTCCTATGATTTGACCCAATGACCTAGTTTTTGACCACACATGAGCTGGATTCAAACTTGACTTAGAGAATATTAGTATTAACATTCTGACCAAGTTTCCTGAAGATACAGTCATAAATGTGACCTCTATAGTGTTCACAAGCATTTCCTTAAATTTGACCTGGTGACCTAGGTTTTAATCCCAGATGACACAATATCGAACTCGTCCAATATTTTATTAAGGGTAACATTCTGACCAAGTTTCATTAAGATTGTGTCCAAATTGTGACCTCTTGAGTGTTAGGGTAACATTCCGACCAAGTTTCATTAAGATTGTGCCCCAATTGTGACCTCTTGAGTGTTAACAGTCAAATTGTTGACAAAGGACGATGACGGACCACGACTACGACGGACTTGAACTTTGAGGTACATACCTTGGTCATGCATGTAGCAAACAACTTCAAAATAGTGACCATGTGCGCTTATAGGGCCATTTCACCAAGGATTGTCTTGGTCCCGAGAGTACCGGATCCCTTTTTTAGTCGATCGGCCCTATTTTTGGGAAATAAGTCGGGAACCAAGCACTAACCTATACCTTCGGGGTAAGATCTGGCGCAATCGCATTAGTCCCCCAAAGGTTGGGTACCTAAAAAGTGATCGGGTACTGTTTTTAAACAAGTTGAAAAACAGTAGCCGATCAAAAACCGTCGTCCTGTGGTCGCCTTGGTCGTCCGAGGGTCCTCTGAAGGTCCACTTGTCACGCCCGCCCTCTGGAGCCTTCTGGAGCTTTCGTTTAGCCTCTGCCGCTCTCTTCTGAGGGTTGTGCGTAGTGTCGTCGAAGTGTAAGCACCCGACCATCACCAGATCCTCAGACGACTAGCCCACATGACCCCGTAAATGCCCGATCACACATGCAGATAAAAATGGGGATAATTGGAGGCGATTCTGGACGACAATCTGGCCGATCAAAAAAATAAATCATCTGGGAAAATCTGGTACAGATCGGGCCGATTGGAAAAAAACAATCCTTGGTGAAATGGGGGTATTAGTGACTTGAAAATTTAATAATGCACGATTAAGATGTTGATCAGGCAAGTTACTGGCCTATGAGCACATCTCTTTTGACCTTTATATAGGACAATGACCTTTTGAGGTACAAACCCTGGTCTTAAGTGCTACATGCCACGTCATCATGGTGAACATTCATGGCAAGTTTTTGAAAATCCTCTAATGCATGGTCAAGAAATAGCCTGGACAGGGATTGTTTTAACCTCTAAGCTTGAACATGACCTTTGAGGTACAGACCACACCAAAAAAAGAGCTGTCACAGAGACAGCACGCTCGACTATTCAGCCGCTTTTCAGTGTAAGGTTTGAAAAGTTTTGGCGAAACATGCATGGATCACTGTTAGACTAGATTCTAATGCAATACATGTTGTGCTGAGATATTAACATAAATGTGGTGACATGCAGAATTTTAACCAGAATTTTTAAGTGTCATAATTAGGGATGCAAACGAATATTCAAATATTCGATCAAACGTTTGGTATTCGAATGTCAAAATCGGTATTCGAATATTCGAAAAAAAAATGTTGAATAAATAAAATAAAAAAAAAACTTTGACCTACAACACTGCTATTGTGTATATAGTTTGTCATGTTTTTACAATGATTGGCCCCTAATGCCAGAGGTGTGAATGTGATGACAATAAATTAAACACGCGTCATATGTCATTTAGGGACATATCGTCGGGTACTATAGAAAGTCCCCGTAATTTTAAAACTGGCGGTTGGACAAGTGACACCAAAAATTAAATTATATTCGGTAAAAAATGCCGTTGCCAATTAAGGATTAAAGGAAACGGCCTTCAAACTAATGTGCTTTCTTGGTTGCAAATTAAGCTGTGCAACATTGCTCAAATCGCAGTGATACTATGTATGGTATGTGCTACAATAATGTAGTCACATGTATGTGCTGTTAACTGTTTTCCATGTTTCGATGCACTGTTCTTGCTTTGAAATGTAACTGTATGGTATAGCGTTTTAGGATATATTGCCTCTATTAATGTAGAAGAATCAAATTCATATATGTTTTCGTTTTATCATTTTACTAGTTCCCGAGTTCGTTTGGTATATAAGGTAGAGGTCTATCCCAGAACGAGGCTGCTCGTCCTACGGAAAGACCTTCCATTGGCTCATTACGCCATTTGAAAAGGAATCCATCTATTTTCACATTGTTTCACAATATGAAGGCAGCGGAATTATTCGATTTTGATTTTTGATTGTTCGTAATGTTGCCTTTTTCTATGTAAAAATGGGGAATTTCAGAAGGGTCCGCCGCGCGTAGTTGCTATGACAAAGTAGGATTAAAATGCCTTGGCTATTACTTTAGCGAATGATAATAATAGTTTACTACAACTTCTAAAAGACGTATTTTGGTTATCGAATATTCGATCGAAAGAGTTACCGAATATTCGAATATCAATTTTGCCATTCGTTTGCATCCCTAGTAATAACAAGCAAATTCGTTGAATTGATATCCCCCGCCTGATTGGGCTTAGTCAAGGAATGGAAATCAATTGTTGATGAAATATATATATATGAGTTTGAGTTTGATTGCAACTGTTTGAAATAAAAATAATAATATTGTATATAATGTAACATTTAGAATTGACTAAGAAACCTAGTTTATGACTCCATGTTACCCAGTTCCAAACTAATCTAAGATTTCATCAAGGCAAACATTCTGATCAAGTTTCATGAAGATTGATCCAGATATATGCAAAAAATATAGCCTCTAGAGTGTCCACAAGGTTTTTTTAAGATTTCACCCAGTGACCTCATTTTTGACCCCACATGACCTACTAGTTTCAAACTATTCCAAGATTTCATCGAGGCATTCTGATTAAGTTTCATGGAAATTAGAGCAGATGTATTGCCTCTAGAGTGTTCCCAAGATTTCTGGATTTCTGTAAGATATGAGATAGTGACCTAGTTTTTGACCCATATGACCCAATTTTAAAACGCAGTCAAAATTTAACCTAAGAGAACATTCTGGTCATTTTTGAACTTAATCAGACCAAACACCACCATAAAATAGCTTTCGGACAAGATTTTTGAAAGATTTGACCTAGTGACCTCAAGGGGGATGACCAAGTTTGAACATAATCCAACCAATCATTTCCATTCCGGACCAAACATTTCTAAGATTTGACCTTCTGACCTAATTTTCAATCATATGTGACCCATTTTTAAATAAGTCCAAGATTTCATTAAGGAAAACATTCTAATTAAGTTTTATGAATATTTGACCATGTATGATGCCTCTAGTATGTTCCAATTTTTTTTCTAAGATTTGACCTACTGACCTAGTTTTTGACCCCATGTGACCACTTTTTTAAGTGGTCCATATTTCATCAAGGTTAACATCATGACCAATTTTGAACATAACTTGACCAATCATTACCATGATATGATTCCGGACAAGATTTTTGTAAGATTTGACCTAGTGACCTAATTTTTGACCATATGTGACCCAGTTTTATTTCCGACCAAAAGTTCATCCAGGAAAACATTCTGATTAAGTTTCATGAATATTTGACCTTGTATAATGCCTCTAGTATGTTCCAAAGATTTTTCTAAGATTTGACCTACTAACCTAGGTTTTGATCCAATGTGACCCACTTTTAAAAGTGGTCGAGATATGATCAAGGGGAACATTCTGACCAAGTTTGATCATTTTCTGATCAATGCCTTCCAAGATATGGTACCAGACAGAAGGACAGAAGGACGGAATGACAGACGGACAACGCCAAAACAATATCCCCCTCCCGAAATCTTCGATTCGGCGGGGGATAATAAAGGTCCATTATTTGCAAAATACAGTTATCTAACTTGGTTATTCAATTAGGTTGGGTGGTTGCCCCTGCAAAATGAAATGCATGAAGTCAAGAATATTTCATACTTTTAAGAACAGTTCATGAACTATTCTTGAAACAATCTTAAAGCTCTCTTCATGAAGTTTTCTGCATGAAGTGAGGTCTCGTCCCACTTCATGAAGATTTGAAGAATTATTGAAGAATTCATAAAGTTCTGGAAATATTCATGAAATGTTCAAAAAAAAAATCATGAATATTTTATGAACTTGATATCCTTAAAATACTCATGAACTATTCATCAGAAATTTCACAAAGGTTTAATGAATAAGAGAAATTCATAAAGCATTCTTGAAATAATAAATGAATCATACTTGAAGAGTTTTTAAAACTAATTATAGTTTATATCTTATACATGTAATAATAAATCTCTAAAAAGTCTAGAAATATTCCTAAGAAAAAATAATTTAATATATATGTAATGACCTAGAGCCTTTCATTGAAAGAAATTAAGCTAAACTTAATAATATCACAGCCCAAACCAAAATACTAGTTTGCCGCAAGCTCGTGACAAGTTCACCATAAGTTTGCGCAAGCTTGCTGCGACCTTATTAAGATTGCAGCCCTAAAATATTATGCTTGCAGATGTGTGCGAAGAAATTAAGCTTACAAACTTTTTATGTTTCGCATTAGCTTCAAAAAAGCACCCCACAATCTTAGTAAAGCTTCAGATTGCGTCAAGCTTGCAGTCTTGTAATCTTAAAAAAATGAAGATCGCAACAAGCCTGCTGTTTCTTAAGCATATAAAATTAAGATTGCGCGACTAACAATAATGAACTCAAGCAATTTTTGTGTGTGTTTAATTTGTTATAATAGTTAGAATAATGCACCAGTCAATTGTAACCGAGGCCCCCCCAGGTCCGGGGGTATTCCGGGGAAAAGGGCGTGTTTTTACCTTTCAGGAGGCCCCGCAGTGCCGGTTGAATGCGGTGGTTTTGTCTTCGCTTTAAATATAGCGGGGAATGGGCCTTACCTAGAGTCCCTGGGGTGCGGGGCATTTGGCGGGGATTTTACCATCTGTTCGTGTCCGCAGGCGGGGATTTTAGCCGGGGTTGGACCGAAAGTTGAAGTCCCCGCTATTCCCCGGACCTAGGGGGGCCATGGTTACAATTGACTGGTGCATAATAATATAAGAAGGGCACAGCGAGCAAACTTAATTACAACAGTATATTACAACTGGAACAAAATTACCCTATACCTGAGAGATATACTTTTGACAATATATGACCAAATTATATTACATATATATTTTTATATTTTTAATATATTTTTTTGGTCAAGATAGTGAATATATGTCATTTAAAAAAAGATATTAGTAAACTTTTTTCATGAAAAATTGTGGAATATTTTTTAAAATGACAAATATTCATTATCTTGACCAAAAAAAAAATAAAAATAAAAAATAAATAAATATATATATTACTGTATCCAGGCAATGTGACAAGCACCTGCCATCAACACTGGTTAATTAGAGTTTAAACAGGTTAAATATAATATTTACAAAATAGTCATGTTCTAACGGTTACGCATTTAAGATGAAACGCTCTTCACTGGCGGAGGTAATTTCGAACTCCCACCATGTTTGTCGAAATAATGCGCCAAATAAACTGGAGTGTCGTTTTGTTTATTTAAGGTAGTTCAAGCGATGTTAGGAGTATAATTCAATAACTTTTATAACAATATTTTACGTATATATTATTGTTTAATATAACACAGCAACATTTTAAAGTAATGAGCAAATATGTTTTGTTGTAATACATTTTCGCGACAAACATACGAAATACGTTTGTGTAGAAACACAGTTTAATGATTGTTTTTGACTAGCGTACAGCTCATACTTCATTGTTCTATATTTTAACAGCTTTTATAATTTCTTAACGTTTGTAAGCTATTATTGTCTAGAAAAGGGATCAATTGCCGTAAAGGGCCGACAGCGATGCAAAAGTGGGTGGGGAAGGTCAAAAACTAAAAAAATTTAAAAAGTTTTTATAGTTTTGAGGAACGATCTTTTTGGGTAGTGAAACATATATTTTTGGGGACATGATTTGGGGTGGTAAGGAGTTAACAAATTTTACAATAGAAGATTAATATTTTTGATAAAAAACTTTCACATTCATTCAGAATAGTCTGTTGACATTATCACATTGTTAATATGTCAAAATGCCCCAGACTACCTATTCAACAATGTTGTGAGTTCTTTATCATATCTTGTCAAAAAAAATAAAGGAAAATAATGAAAAGTAGTGGATGAGAAATCATTTCCGGGTTACAAATATGTTAATATCTTTTTAAATATAGCTGCAATCAATACAAAGCCCCAAGACATTGTTGATTGGACAGTTTCAATAAATATGACTCAGTCACAAATATACTCTTTTTGTTTAAAGACACTATAGCATTTTGATTTGAAATCTGATAAAATATTATATCATAAAATATGCTCAACTCCTAATTACAGCTTCTCATGTTGCAATGGAAAAATGGGTATGAATCATGCTTGTTAAATATTGAACCTCAAAACTAAGAAGAAATTGATTTTTTTTAACATTTTAAATTTTGGTCCTTCAATGGACTTTTGCATCGCTGCCCCCTTGACCTTGCAAGCAAATTTTAGTGTCTGAAATGTTGTTTCGTCTATTAAAGCCAACCCAAAGGAGCTTACAAACAAATCATCAGTCCTCAAAAGAATCAACCAGTGAAGGAGAAAAACATTCAAAGCCGTAAATTGCCAAACCCATTAGTGAGTAGACTATTTTTTAAAGCACATGGTAAGATTTTCATTCTGATTTTGAAAACAATATGTTGGATGTGTGGAGTGGATTTTATTTGTAACGGGCAAACACTAATGAGAATGTTTATAAAAATCAGACTCAATAAATTTGAGCTCTTTGGTTCAAACAAATAAAATAAGCTATCATTAATTAATATACCTGCAACATTGAAATCTTAATATGCACTGATTAACTGGCTGTTAGTTATTAGAAATGTTGGCAGTACAAATAAAAAAAGAAATATTTTTCAGGTTGGAAGATGGATGTCAAAGTCTCAGACAAAAGCTTACAGAGTTAAGAAAAGACCACTTCAACAAAAACAAGCATGAGGAGAATGACTGCAAAAAATCTATTCGCAGATGCGTTTCATCATCAAGTGTATTTAAGGGAAACGGAACTGTCTACAGAGACTAGATGTAAATGTCAAGGACTGAAATGGGCAATTCAATAGCTTCTAACTCATTGTGTTATGCGTCATAAAAAAATAAAACTGTTATAAATGGATGTGTAGTAATGATGAAATAATCAGCCTTTGGCGAATATATTAGGCAGTTAATGGGTCAAACTTACTTCTTGAAATATTCTTAAAATGCAAACAATTTTGTGCATGAAATTTCAAGCCTTTATCTTCATGCACTATTCACGAATAAAATATTCATGAAAAGAAAATGAAACGTTAAAATAATGAACAAAAAATTACATGAAGTCTTCGTGAAGTTCATTTTCAAGAATTTTGGTCATATGTTCTTGAACTCTTCATGAACAAGAGTTGTTAATCATTTCATGAATAAATCCATGATAGATAACTACCTCATGAATACTTCATGTATTTAGCCTGTTTTAAACTCTATGAACTCTTCATGAACTTTTCATGAACATGGGCTGTGCATGAAACCATGAATAATTCATGCATATGTCTCTTCATGCTTCATGAACTGTCATTTCATGAGTTTTTTATGAAAAAGTCTCATTTTCTGTTCACTTTTTTCACTTGAAGTCTTCGTGAAGTAACTTCATGAATCATTCTTGAATACTTCATGAATACTTCATGAAGAATGACTAAACATTTCACAGGGGTGAATACCATTGTATAAAGTCTCAATGCAATACATCAAGTAATTGCTGAGATAATACCCTATGTGTGCTAACATGCAAGACCTTAACCAGAAATTGGAAGTCGCATAATAAAGGGGCAAAGCTTATAATATTATGAAAGATAGAGTTATCTAACTTAATTAAATAAGAAGGTTAAATGGTTGGGAGCCTGTGTGTAAAGTTTCAATGCAATACATGATGTATTCGCTGAGGTATTGACTTAAAAGTGGTTACATGCAAAACCTTAACAAGAATTTCTATGTCGAATGAAAAAAGGGCCATTATTTTAATTTAATGCAAAGTAGAGTTATCTTACTTTGTTATTTAAGTAGATTGGATGGATGAGTACCATTTTATAAAGTCTTAATGCAATACATCCAGTAGTTGCTGAGAAATTAACCTATGTGTGCTTACATGCACAACCTAAACCAGAATTTCTAAGTCGAATAATAAAGGGCAATTATTTTGCATTAAATGCAAACTAAAGTTATCTAACTTGATTATTTTAGTATGTTGGATGGTTGAGTACCATTGTATGAAGTCTCAATGCAATACCTCAAGCAGTTGCTGAGATATTAACCTATGTGTGCTTACACGCAAAACCTTAACCAGAATTTCTAAGTCGAATAATAAAGGGCAATTATTTGCATTAAATGCAAACTAGAGTTATCTAACTTGGTTAATTAAGTAGGTTGGATGGTTGAGTACCATTGTATCAAGTCTCAATGCAATACCTCAAGCAGTTGCTGAGATATTAACCTATGTGTGCTTGCACGCAAAACCTTAACCAGAATTTCTAAGTCAAATAATAAAGGCCTATTATTGGCATTAAATGCAAACTAGAGTTATCTTACTTGGTTAATTAAGTAGGTTGGATGGTTGAGTACCATTGTATCAAGTCTCAATGCAATACCTCAAGCAGTTGCTGAGATATTAACCTATGTGTGCTTGCACGCAAAACCTTAACCAGAATTTCTAAGTCAAATAATAAAGGCCTATTATTGGCATTAAATGCAAACTAGAGTTATCTTACTTGGTTAATTAAGTAGGTTGGATGGTTGAGTACCATTGTATCAAGTCTCAATGCAATACCTCAAGTAGATGCTGAGATATTAACCTGTGTGCTTGCATGCAAAACCTTAACCAGAATTTCTAAGTCAAATAATAAAGGCCTATTATTGGCATTAAATGCAAACTAGAGTTATCTTACCTGGTTAATTAAGTAGGTTGGATGGTTGAGTACCATTGTATAAAGTCTCAATGCAATACCTCAAGTAGTTGCTGAGATATTAACCTATGTGTGCTTGCAGGCAAAACCTTAACCAAGGGGTGATGCCGACGTGACGCCGACGCTTGGGTGAGTAGTATAGCTCTCCTTATTCTTCGAATAGTAGAGCTAAAAACAGGATTGACTGACAGACTTAAGTGATTCCTATATAGCCCACACATTACTTTGTGAAGCGGGGGTATAATAACAACATGAGGAATAATTTCCTTTTGTATTGGGATATATTTCACACAAGTTTAAGCCTCATAATGACACAGATTACAGCATTTTACAATAGCTTACCCTTTCTTCTTTGGTAAGGGAAGGTATATCTGATTTCTTCTTGTGAATGCCAGCATTGACAAAAACCACTTCACATTGTTGGCAGGAAATCTGCTTAGCTTTGGGCAGGGTTTGAATCCTGAAAGCCTCCTCTTTGTCTGTATTAAGAATAAAAACATTATAATAACAACAACACTTCAAGCTGATGCCAAAGCTCATCCTTTTTTCTCACTTGGTCCTGATGTATAATCCTATACTAATTACCCCTTAAGCACATAGTCAAGTGGCCAGAGAAGAAAGACCTCCTACTCAAAAGCCAACTTCCTAATAAGCAGTCCTTATTTGTATAGGCCCTTTTAATAGGTATTGAAAAAGTGCAAATGTATATACCTGTATTACCCTTATATCAATATTATATGAATTGTGATCATTTTTTTGATGCGAGTATGTTTTTTACAGATAATTAATTTATCTTGTGAATGTTGTTAATGATAAAATATGAAATTATTTATTTCCATCTGTAAATGCAGTTTGGAAGATGGACTTATCCCATTCAGACCTTTTTCTGTCAATTTTGGGAAAAAGACCCTTCAGACCCTAACCATTTTGGGAAATTTGAGTCGCGAAATATGCCCAAATTGGGAAGTTTTACAGTTAAAAGAACAAGCTCTTCAGTCACCTGCGAATGAGGAAGTTATTGAATATAAGTTTCTTATCCCTTTCAAAAGACCTGAAATGGCTGAAATATCAATCCTTGGGGTGTAAATATCCATTGCAATAAATCATGACAGATAATATTTCATACTGAACTCTGACTGTGATGAAAATCAACGATTTCTGAATTCAATTATCCCCAAAACTTTACATTACATTATTTATTGGGATGTTGAAGGAACACCAGTACATTTGTGTTTTTTTTACTTTTGATTAGGATTTTTTTCTGAAGATTGAGAAAAAGTTAATATATTTTGCTTTGGGGATAGCAGGCAGTCAACCAAGTTTTGACCAAAAATATAGGAGTTTTTGGCTTTTTCTGGGCAAAATATAGGAATTTTAAGGCTGAAAAATTAACATTAAGAGACATGTAAGTGAACATTTACTTTCTTAATTACTATAATCATAATTTTTGTGTTACACTTAACCAACATTCCTCAAACCTCTCCATCAAGGCAGAATATACTCTAGCAACACAACTGTGGTCATCAAAGTGGACACCTTTAAGCTTTGATGTTTGGTATACTCTTCATCAAAGGTGTCCAAATGGATAACAATGGGTGTTCAACAGCAATTCTGAATGATGGTGAAGGTTTGGAGAACAAACTGAAACTGCAAATAAACAATATCTAAAGGCAGTATCAATCTTTTGAATGTTTTCAAACATAACAGCATCCCTTTTTAAGAAAAATATAGGAAAAAAATCCAAAATATAGGAAAATATAGGAAATACAGGAGGTTTTGAGAAAATTTCTCAAAAATATAGGAAAATATAGGAATTGGTTGACGGCCTGGGATGGGTCCGAGAGTCGGACCCATGGGTACTATAGAAAAAGCCCTGCCATTACTTTCCTAATTTGAATTCAACCAACCGGAAAAACAGGCTGAGATCAAGCTAAATTTTATCAATCCATCATAAACGAGATGTTTGTCAAACATTATGCCCCCCCTGAGCGCCATGTTGTCAGGATTATATGGCCAATGGAATGAAATATGCCAAAATGACAGCTGATTTGTCACTGACATTGTATGCCGTTGAGGTAGTTTTAAGATTATAACCATTCAAAGTGTGAGGATAGGGTGTGTTATGACCATAACCTTTGACCTCAAAATCCATAGGAGTCATCAGCTGGTCACCAAAAATCTAAATGTTAAGTTTGAGGGCCATGGGTAGAGGCATTGACAAATTATCACACCATACGTCCAGGAATTGTTGAGTTATCACTCGGACAAGCTTAGGTCTACCGACGGACAGACCGACCGACCGACCGACATGTGCATTTTAGCAATATACCCCTCTTCTTCGAAGGGGGGCATAAAAAAGACCATTTACGGATTGTGTATAATACACAGAAACATGACAGGAATATCCCATGTCATCCAGCAAAATGATCGAGTCTCAGGTGTCTGTTTTATGTTTATGACCCCCTCATAACATTACACAATGAATAGCCCTGTTGTGTCATCCAGAGGCTTGCAATGTTGCCAAAATTTGTTTAGTGACCTACTCTACAGCAAGTGTAACATAACATTTTGACTGTGTTGAACGTTGCGTCCATGCTGGATATGTAAATTAAAGCTCAAGTGAACTGATGTAATCTATTTGATGATATATGCATAAATGACTTTGGGTAAAAAAAATTCTTCTTGGCCTCGTGCTATTTATCTCACACTGGAAAACTAAACCTGTGAAAGTCAGTGTAATTAAACATCTTCTATTTTAATTCGGCAAGATTTTAAACTCAAATTCAATACCCATAATGCTTAACTTTACTTTAATAAACAGCAATGATGTATTTACAAAAGGAAACTTTGAAATTTAAAAAAAATTGAAATATTAAAATGACCCGTTTGAAATGCATTCATACACGTTTACATCCAGAAGTCAATATAATTGGCCAAAAGTGCTTACATGTGGAAGTGGCAAAGTCAGCCAAATGCCTTAACATTGTGGTAAGGGTTAATGCAAGATCTATTCCCTTTGCTAAATATATGTGCATGAACAGGTTTTGAGTTATGGGCGAGGTTCAAGTTTTGCATGCTGCTGCTGACCACACCAAGCTATTACAATTTCTAACCTTTTTTTCTAAAAAACTAACCAGCTAAATCATCAAGCAGTATGTAACAAAGAAAGAAAATGTTCTCACGTTTAAGGGTTGCCTTGAACTGCTGTTCTGGTGAAGGGCTCCGGCTGACTTTGTATGTTGGTGGGGCTGCAATCTTAAGTAGGTCTGCAATAGCAGAGAGCACTCCTCCTATATCCTCCGCAGCCTTTGCAGACAATGTCAGGGTCACAGACACCTCTGCATTAGCCGAAGAATCCTTGGATGACCTCGTTACCCCTGTGATTGGATCAATCTCTTTTCGTGCTAGAGCAGAGAGGGCTGAATTGAGCTCCTGTTTGCCTTTCTGTGGGGGTATCTGTACGTTTAATGGTGTTTTGATGGCTGCCTGGATGTGCAACTCTTCCTCAGTGAGCTGTTCCTTTTTCACCATAAAAGTTGGGGCCTTGAGAGGGAGGGGCTGGAGGAGGGGCACAGTAGGGGATGTGCGCACCTCACCTTCATTAACTGCTGGCTCTATTGGTCTCAACATGGGGAATACACCCTTATCGTCATCCCCAAAGCCTGTCTCAGGGGAGGATGAACATATCATTGAGTCTGGACTTCCACTCATCCTATCACATAGAAAATATTATGAAAATCATAAATTATAATGCTCTAGCAGACAATTAAATGTTTACAAAACTGATACAACAATCATATGCTCTTAAGCAAATAGAATCAAATTTTAAGTAAATATTGAAAAAAAAAATCCACAGATATATGACAAGACTTGCTTTGGTGGAGGCATCTTTGGCTGGACTCTTGGGTGAGGTGGAAAGATTGGGACAGAGCCCCGTGGCGCACCAAGACTGGCCAGCACAAAAGGTGGGGACAGCCTCTCACTATCACTACTGATGGAATCCACCATCATCTTGTAACGTTGCTGATCCTCTAGCACACCTAAACAATAATATAAAAGTTATCAAGTCTGGCCTCAGTAACCTTGAGCTTCAATGTCCTGGGTGGAATGTGCAATCACCATGTAGTGAACATTTGTGACACTCATTGCAAAATCACCTAATACATAATACTGCTCCTCGCTAGTCCGAAATAATCGCTATTCCGAAGTAAAAAATACGGTCCCGATTTGGTATTTCACACCTTTTTATCAATTCATATTTCAAACTCGATCATGTCATAGTTTTTCACATCATACTGCAAATGCACTCGGGCATCGACTTGAGGTGACAATGGAGCACAATTAGCGCTTGTTAAAGAATGACATTTAGCACGCGTATGTTACACACATCAATGTCAGAAAATGAGATATTCATTTTGGTGATGTAGTACATGACTCCATAAATAAACTGGACGGATAGGTGACTGAGAAACACATCAACAGAATCAACAGAGTGCAGCGAGACATTACATCATAAACCGATCGATACTGAGTAAATACCGTGTAATTTCAGTGCTATTTAAACATGCTTTTTAGCTGTGCTATGTTTGGAATAGATACAAGTGATGTCATTTTGTTTTGTTTTATGTTGTTTATAGGAAATAAGTATAATAACGAATTATTTGTCATTTATTAAACAATAAATAAACAAATATTTTTGTATATGAAAGATCATTCAAACCGAATGTATCGTATTGGTTTCGTGTAACCAACATTTCAATCTTCAAGACTTAGTATTTCACGTCATCTATAATTCGCGAACGCAGTCATTTTCCAAAAACTGTTAATCCGAAATATCGCTATTCCGAAATAAATTTTTGGGTCCCTACGATTTCGAATTAAAGGTGTTCAACTGTAGACCAAACCACAAGATGACTCCTATAATTATATCTCCAAAAAATTTCTGTGGATGTATAAAAAGCTTTGAAATATTGTTAAAGTACCAGAACCAACTATAAAATATGCAAAGTGAGAAGTGTAGTTTACCAGCAACAATGTCTGTTTTTTCAGTTGCCTTCTTCAAGGTGTTGAGTTGCATGTTGAGCTGTGTGGGTGAGGCGTTCCCCAGCAGTAACTCGTCATAGAAGTCTGTCTGCTGCTCCGTTGCACTCATACAACCAAACTGACCACACAACTGGCTCTCTCCTGGACAATACAATATGCACTCAGAAATTAGAATGATATGGCAAAATCATAAGATTTAAAACCTCAGTGCCACTTAGGATTAAATAATTAGAAAAAAATGAAGGTCAGTACATGACTATGAAAGAGTCTCATATAATGTATGATAAATTCCTGAGGTCCACACGATGCTTTTTAAAAAAAGAATGTATGGGAAATACCATCAAAATCCCAAACCAGTCCACTGACTGTATGCTTATGAGGCAGATAAGTGGGCGGAGCATAGCATCAATGTTTTTCAATAAAAAAATCAGTTATTTGCTCATGTTTTGTAAAATGCACTTTTTGTGTATGCCAAAATAAGGTGTGGCAGATCATAAGGAGTGTTAAAAATAAAATACTTAAAGCTGGATCTCTTCAGGGAAATGTGGATATTTGCCCAAATATCGTCTTTGAAGATCACAATTTTCATGCTTTGTTGTTGCGTGAGTGGTTGATAGACATTATAATATGATGTTATTAATCTACAGTCAAGATGTCAAAATATTGCCATTATTTATCAAAGGCCTCTTGGTCTAGTGGTTTAAACCAAAAAAAATCTTAAATAAAAAAATGCAAATGATAAGTATATAAACAACATAGAATTAAAAGTAATCAGAGAGTCATGTGACATGCCAATTTTGTAATAAGATAAAAAAACACAGTGTAAACATTTTTTTAGGAAGATTTTACAATTTACATTAAAAATCACAAAGTGCATAACAAGGAACAATTTACCTGTAGCATCATGAGCTGCACCTGCTGGAGAGCAGATGGCATGCATGTGTCCAACGAAGGGCTCCACAAGGGGCACAGGGGGTAGCTGTTTGAGCTGAAGGTTGAACGTCTCATACAGGCTCTCTTGGGCCACCCCCTCCCCACCTCCCTCTACAACCTTTTCCTTCTTTTTACGACGCTTCTTCCCCTTAACCTCAGGCGGGGATACTACACCAAACTCTCCACCACCTTCAACACAGAACATACACATGTTAGTTAATATTACTACTTTGAGGCAAAGTCACCTAACAGTCAGCTTTCAAAACACCCAAACAGAACAGATTGCTCACAACATTGTAAAGATCATCATTTCAAATATTTACTACTTTGGACATTTCATGGACACACTTGTGATCTGCAGTATTAATAGCAATATGTTAGACAATGTTAAAGCTGTACTTGTTTCCAGTATATGAGCACAACATAGAATGTTACACCTTTAAAATATTACAATGTTGCTTTTAATCACAATAACTTGTGAATCCTAATGTTTACAGTTCTATAAATGTAGCATCAACTATTTACTACAATGAATGCATTTAAGCGCAAGTTGAGCAAAGAAATGTATGCTATGTTAGCTCTTCAGTTGCTATGATCAGCTTATGGTAAAGAATGATTTCTGGTCAGAGCTAAAATTCTGTCACCTGATTGAGCCCTTTTGGGAATAACAAAGAATGTTGCAATCTGGCAGGCTTTTTAACTTAATAGGGATATACAACAGCTTAAGACGATGTTATCAAGTTCAGTAATCATTAGTTCAGTAATCATTAGATAATATTTACACCTCTACTTCCATTCCTTAAATGAACTGCATTTCTTCAATCGATTGATGAACGCAACATCTTCGGATATGTTCGGATCGCAATTCATCGCATAACAATATACATGAAAACCATTGATCTTGTTATTGTTTGTATTGCGTCAGCAGGTCCCGTAAAATATAAATCAACATTTTAGAAAGTGCTAAGTTATTATATTTTAAACGTTTTGTTGCCAAAAGTGTTTCAATTTTACGTTTAAAAGTGATTTGAAGTGGTTGATCTTTTCCCGTGTTATTGTGACGTCATTTGAAAAAGAAGTTTCCGGTAACAGTCGAGTCATGCTATTTACAGAATGGGTAAGAAAGGATTACTGAAAGATAATCCAAAATGAAATGAAGTATTTTTTTAACGTTTCTTGAATAAAATAATGAACTATTGGTGTAAATATAAGGAACGAATTGCGGGGTTGATGTCATTATCGGGGATATGAAAGCAATTTGGCTGGTCAAAGTACGTGTGGAGTCCTTTAGACCAGCCCAATTGCGTTCATACACTGATAATGACATCAACCCCGCAATTCATTCCTTAAAGAAATGATTGAATTTGGGAAGCATACAAGGTGAATTTGGTCAAGTTTTGATAATAATAGGGGCATAACAACTGAATGAATAGTAGAATGTGGCTGTTTATTGAAAACACTGAAACATTATATCCCCAAAAGAGATAATACAATTTTGAAACTTCAAGGGCCACAACTCTGAAATGAATGGCTTGCTAAGTAAGAGACTAGACAAAAAGTGTTAAACACCGATGGTTGATGTTGCCGCCCGAAAACATATTTCCTTTAATAATTCTTGCAATGGCAGGCTAGTGACATAAAAAGGGCAGATAAAGATCAAGAGTCCACTCAAATATTGCATGAGTAATACCAGGGAAAACTGGAGCGTGTGCAAGGGACTTGTCTGCCCCACTGGGTGGCTCGAATATCCCCAGGGGGTCATGGCCCTGCAGGGCTACGACCTGTTGCTGTCCTGTGTCCTTCTTCTTTTTTGTCCGCTTCTTAGGAGTCCCATCAGTACCCTTACGTTTAACTTTACGCATGTCTTCTAACTCTTTCCTTCGACGTTCAAACTCCTGACGCTTTGCATCTGCAAAAGACAAGGATTCACTTTACATTATTTTTACTGCACATAATACTGTACAAAATTTAGTAGACCTCTTAGCATTCAATTGCAATGTTATCTCTCTCCTTCATACTATCTGAAACTAATACCTGCTTACAGAATCAATTATTTGAGAACTGTACAAATGGCAAGTAATTGTATATCAAATGTATCATACCAATATCAGGGTCGTTGATATCTATGAGGGTAGAGTCAAGCATGGAGTGTTCCTTGGTAAGGGGCATCTTCTCTATCTCTTCTAACTGTCGCTGTTGCTCCGGTGTCAGCTGCATACTCCCTACATCGTTAGAGTCCTGCTGACACACACATACAACTGGATACACTATGTGGGCTGTATATCAAGTTGACTGAATTGCTTCATACAGTCTGTTTAGGAAGTGGATTAACTCTATGTTTCCATTAAATATGTGTAACGATAACTGCTGTACAATACATACAATATCAGGACAACTGCTGTACAATACATACAATATCAGGACACCAGATGCTGTATAACTACATAGAATATCAGGACAACTGCTGTACAATACATACAATATCAGGACACCAGATGCTGTATAACTACATAGAATATCAGGACAACTGCTGTACAATACATACAATATCAGGACAACTGCTGTACAATACATACAATATCAGGACAACTGCTGTACAATACATACAATATCAGGACACCAGATGCTGTATAACTACATAGAATATCAGGACAACTGCTGTACAATACATACAATATCAGGACACCAGATGCTGTATAACTACATAGAATATCAGGACAACTGCTGTACAATACATACAATATCAGGACACCAGATGCTGTATAACTACATACAATATCAGGACAACTGCTGTACAATACATACAATATCAGGACACCAGATGCTGTATAACTACATACAATATCAGGACAACTGCTGTACAATACATACAATATCAGGACAACTGCTGTACAATACATACAATATCAGGACACCAGATGCTGTATAACTACATAGAATATCAGGACAAAAGCTGTACAATACATACAATATCAGGACACTAGATGCTGTATAACTCCATACAATATCAGGACACTAGATGCTGTATAACTACATACAATATCAGGACACCAGATGCTGTATAACTACATACACTATCAGGGCACCAAATGCTGTATAACTACATACAATATCAGGTCACTAGATGCTGTATAACTACATACAATAATAGGACACCAGATACTGTATAACTACATACAATAATAGGACACTAGATGCTGTATAACACATACAATATCAGGACACCAGATGCTGTATAACTACATACAATATCAGGACATCAGATGCTGTATAACTGCATACAATATCGGACACCAGATGCTGTATAACTACATACAATATCAGGACACTAGATGCTGTATAACTACATACAATATCAGGACACCAGATGCTGTATAACTACATACAATATCAGGACACCATATGCTGTATAACTACATACAATATCAGGACACTAGATGCTGTATAACTACATACAATATCAGGACACCAGATGCTGTATAACTACATACAATATCAGGACACCAGATGCTGTATAACTACATACAATATCAGGACACCAGATGCTGTATAACTACATACAATATCAGGGCACCAAATGCTGTATAACTACATACAATATCAGGACACCAGATGCTGTATAACTTCAGGACACCAGATGCTGTATAACTACATACAATATCAGGACACCAGATGCTGTATAACTACAGGACACCAGATGCTGTATAACTACATACAATATCAGGACACTAGATGCTGTATAACTACAGGACACCAGATGCTGTATAACTACATACAATATCAGGACACCAGATGCTGTATAACTACATACAATATCAGGGCACCAGATGCTGTATAACTACATACAATATCAGGGCACAAGATGCTGTATAACTACATACAATATCAGGACACCAGATGCTGTATAACTACATACAATATCAGGACAACTGCTGTACAATACATACAATATCAGGACACTAGATGCTGTATAACACATACAATATCAGGACACCAGATGCTGTATAACTACATACAATAACAGGACACCAGATACTGTATAACTACATACAATATCAGGACACTAGATGCTGTATAACTACATACAATATCAGGACACCAGATGCTGTATAACTACATACAATATCAGGACACCAGATGCTGTATAACTACATACAATATCAGGGCAAGGGCACCAGCTGCTGTATAACTGCATACAATATCAGGACACCAGATGCTGTATAACTACATACAATATCAGGACACTAGATGCTGTATAACTACATACAATATCAGGACACCAGATGCTGTATAACTACATACAATATCAGGACACCAGATGCTGTATAACTACATACAATATCAGGACACCAGATGCTGTATAACTACATACAATATCAGGACACCAGATGCTGTATAACTACATACAATATCAGGACACCAGATGCTGTATAACTACATACAATAACAGGACACTAGATGCTGTATAACTACATACAATATCAGGACACCAGATGCTGTATAACTACATACAATATCAGGACACCAGATGCTGTATAACTACATACAATAACAGGACACCAGATGCTGTATAACTACATACAATATAAGGACACTGTTTACCTACAGTAGAAGCTCACTAAACTGGAACTCCACAAAACCGGAATCCTCGGGATACCAAACTTTTTTCAGAGTCCCGGTTTTCCCCTTCTATTTTCAATGTTTAAAAATCCCTAAAAAACCGGAACCCCAGAATTCCGGATACCGGACAAAAAATTGAGAAAATTTGTTAGTTGTCAACGTAATTTTACCTCACAAAACCGGACAGATATTTGTTCCAACATGTCAAAATGATTTTGTGTATTAGGAATTCGCGAATCGTGTGTCATTTTGTTTTGACTGCCGGTGCGTCGTTAAATATTGCACCTGTGATGCTGTGTTAACTTGATAATCGATAATGATGATTGCTCTGTGGATTGACTGCCGCACGATAATCAAACTTGTGAAAAGAAAATTGATTGGAACATTCATTTGTTTGTTGTAGAAAATAAAGAACTAGAAACGGTTATTTAGTGATCATTTTGGAGGGTTGTTTTACTTCTATGATTGAATCAAATTAGAGCGGTGCGTTAATTAAACTATCAAACATACTTAACATGCATTAAATTACAGATAATCGGATAATTTGTTTGTTTGTTACTCAAATCAAGAACTTTAATTGGTGATAAAGTGGTCATTTTCGAGAGTTGTTTTATTTTAAGACTTGGAAAAAAAGATGATTATAAAAACGCAGAAATGTTTAATTATGTTCATCACTTTTGCATGTGCTTTAATCATGTCTCAACCTCCGTCTAAACGTCGAAGAATTGATGTAAAATAAATGTTATCTTTATGTGTTTTCATTTTATTCTAGCTTTCAACTTCCCTTTAAAGGTTAACTCAGTTAATATTTTGAGTAAACTTACTCCGTACATCAAATCCTCACTGAACTGGAATCCTCACTAAACCGAAAATTTTGCCCAGTCCGGACCTTGTCCGGTTTAGTGAGTTTCTACTTACAAACAATATCAGGACACTAGATGCTGTATTACTACATACAATATCAGGACACTAGATGCTGTATAACTACATACAATAACACCAGCTGCTGTAAAACTACATACAAAAGAATGACTTGATACATCCAATCGGTGATATTTGCTCTACAAAAGTTTAATATTATGTAATAATGTATAAGCCAATCACGCAGACTGTAGTCTTTACCAGGGCTTCTAAATGTTTGTAACCTAAATCGGTCTCTGGACCCGTCAAACACCCCCCCCCCCCTCCCGCTGTGATTGTAATTAACTGTGGCCAGCGGGAAGTGTTCAGACTACAAAAAGTGAAACAGTATTATGATTTATTTGCTTAATGCTACTACAGTGGGTGTACATTCAACTGATGATCTTGAATAATCATATATATCAAGATTTATAATCAGCGCTTCTAGCTATAAGTTTGATTTGACAACAAATTTTTCATTTTTCATTACAGTGTATCAAAATGAAGTAAGCGGCGCACACAGGTTTCCGACTCTGTAGTTAATCAAGCGTGTCGCTGTTGATATCCTTAAGGGCTAGGACTTATCATCTAGGACATAGCAGATTGCTAAATAGATGTGAAAATATGGACAGATTTTAAAACCTTATCAGGATAGCTGCAAGCACATAATTAACCCTTTAGCGCATGTATACGAGATAGGCCGACATACCTCATTAGCAGATGTAAACGCATCTGGCCGACCCTATACACTACTGGATGTAAACGCATCTCCCGCATATTTCAATAGGGTCATTTCAATACTTCAATATTGCATCTTTCTTTTTGTAAACAATATCGCGGATGTTTATAAAGCTGAAGATTAACCTTTTGTGTATTGATTTTCCCTCGAAAATGTCGTCTGCTAAAACTTGAAGGTCATTATTTATACTGCCAATCACAGGTGTGAGATCCTACTGTGACGTAATAAAACCTCAAGGAATGGCAGTACTGTACAGTATGGAATTTCCCCCAAAACATTGATGCGTAAATCAATGAAATAATTATGTCAGTTTAATTTACCATTGAAATCAATAAAGATAATAATTATTTGTAGATAATATTTTGTGTTACAAACAATGGAAACAATAAGTAGCTGAGAAAATGATGAGTAAATTTTCTGCTGAGCTAATCCATGGCCAGCATGGTTCCGGTCGTAAAATAGGTCAAGTAAACAACATTTGTGCATGCCTTTGATGATTTAGATCTTTTTATTCATTACTTGGAAAACCTTTATCAGCTTTCTTTTTGTAAAGAATTTTATGAGGGGGTAATAAAGTTAAACAGACACTCTGGACTGGATCTCTCAGCTGGATGACACCGGATATTCCTGCCACATTTCTGTGTATTATACACAAGAACATCAATTGTCGGCTTTTTAATCCAGATGTGTCTTTTTTATGATAGGGGTAATAAAATTTAGATGGATCCCAGCATATTATTACCCTTTGATTTAATGCAATTATGACATTTCAAAGAAATGTTACAATTCCATCTTGGAAATGCATTTACAGATGAAATAAAAGAATTTTATATTTCATCATTGACACCATTTATTAGATAAATTAATTACCTATAAAAAATGTATTCACATAAAAAATATTTGGAAACAATTATTTGGAGTAATATTGATTTTAAGGTCATACTGCTGTATTCATTTGCTCATTTTCGAATATCCTGAAAAGTACCTATACAGATAAGGACTGCTTATCAGTAAGATGGCTATTGACTGATAGGTGTAATCTGGCCACTTGTCTATGTGCTAAAGGGTTAAAACATAATTTGTTTAATTGTGTCTTCTGCGACCTACCAGTACACGTGCTTGGACAAATTGTAAGTGTCTGCTAATATTAACAGGTATCGAATGTTCAGCGTAGTGGAAAAAACAACTGGTGGCATTGGTCTGATGGTAACTAGGACACTTTTATTGGGGCTAATTTTGAATGTGTGAATGACACAGGAATGTTTGTGTATTACATTTTTTACTAACTTTTTGGACCGAAATTATAAAACAAGAGGCCCAAAAGGGCCTATGCTCTACTGGCTGGGTTTGTGTGGTCAACATCACTGTTTTCTTATGGATATCTGAATACTGTACAAGTTTCATCAAGATACACTCAAAACTGAAGACTGTATCATGTGCGCAAGCATTTTTTACACAATAGCATTTTTTTATACTATCAACGCCAATAATCTAATCATTTCAAGGTCCATAATCATGCATGCATGGGCAGATCTAGCTGGTTTTCGAAAGGAACCAAGCTCTAATGGCTTTCTACTGTACAAGTTTCATCGAAATACAGTCAAAACTGAAGGCTGTTTCGTGTTAACAAGGAATTGTTTACAGACACACGGACGCAAATACTACGTACACATTACCATCGCATAAGCTCTTCTGGCATTTGGCCAGTAGAGCTAAAAATGAGAAAATTTCGGACCGATTTTTTTGACACTTTGAAACTGAATTTGTCCAGACTGGCAAATTGCCTGTTTTTTAGAAGCCCTGGTCATTACCCTTTACTTCAAAGTAAGCACAGCAAAAAAACCTTGACTAGTGTCATGGCCAAGGTTAAGTTTGTGCCAACCAACACTGAAACTAAGGCTTCAACAATAACTCACCTTCTTTCCTTTCAAGATGAATATCAGACATACTATCAAGAGTAAACAAAACAGCAAAGACGAAGACAAAAATTTCAACCATTGAATACAAGAAAACCAATTATTTATCAAAATGGCTCAAATCAATGCAGTTCCAACCAAAACACATTATTTTCACTTCACCAAAGGTTAGTTTTATCATCAAAGCAAAAATCAAACATTCTTGTACACCATATAGCTTATAAAAGATTACCCATGAACTGAAGAATAAGTCCTGAAATGATATAGCCCCATCAGCTTCTATTCTCTTGGAGCATAGTGCAAGAAATCAATCATTACAAAAAGCGCATATTATCAAACAAGACGCCAATGCGGCAACGCCGCATTAAAGCCGGATTTTTATTTGGTGATGCAATTTTGCAAACCGAGGATTTGAGCTAGTGACCTAGTATTTTTAACCAAAAAGACCCATATTTATATTTATCGGAGATATCGTTCATACAAATAGCCTGATGAACAGAAATTATTCCATTTGTGTGAGGAAAAATGAACATTTTATAAATACATCAGCTTTTCCAATAACATATGTCCCAGAGACCTAAATTTTGACCCTAGATGACACACTTGATCATCTAAGATTTCATGTACACAAATATTTTTAAAGTCTGAAATTTCTGGCACAAATACTGTATGTATCCTAAAGCACAGTTCAAGTCACAAAAGGGCGTGTCTATTTAAACACAAAAGAAGGAAAATATTAAGATCCTGAAAATACAATCATTGACTGTGGTGCTGACAGGTCAATGGTGTGAGTGTGCCAGTGTAAAAGCATGTGTGTGCGTGTGTGTGTGTGTGTGTGTGTATGTATGTAAAGTAACCAAATGTCATGAAAATCGAAAAAAAAATCAATATCCTGCAGTAAAAAAGTGTAATTTATGCTTAAATTCTATTATACTTTAATGTGACAATGATATCCTGGAGAAAAAAAATGTAAAAGTTTCTTGAAAATCTATTATACTTTAATGTGACTAAAATATCCTGGAGAAAAAAAAATGTAAAAGTTTCATGACATCAGGAAAATATTTCCTAAGATTTGACCTAGTGACCTAGTTTTTTTTATCTGAGGTGACCCATATTCACAAATGTTTAAGACAACAAGTAGACAAATATTCTGACCAAGTTTCATAAAGATTTGACAAAAAATAATGAATTTTTATGGCTGAGGAATTCTTTCCCCTAAGATTTGACCTTGTGACCTAGATTTTGACCGGGGATGACCCATATTAAAAAACTTTCAAGATATTATGCAGACAAATATTCTGACCAAGTTTCATAAAAATTTGACAAAAAAAATTGAATTTATGACGTGGAATGATTTTCCTAAGATGTGACCTAGTGACCTAAAATTTGACCCGGGATGACCCATATTCATATATATTCAAGATAACGTGCCGACAAATAAGCTGACCAAGTTTAATTACCATTGGATAAAAACTCTTGATTTTATTACATAAAATGAAAACTTCTAACGCAGAATTGTTAACTCCCGCCCAGTTTTCGCCATTCTATAACCCGAATTTTTTTAATGAAAAATCTGGCTAACAAAGCACTTAAATTTCAATTTCTCACTATGGAAGTTAATTTGTATGAAGAAAATACATACTTTGAGGGTTTACAGGCTAAGATATTACAAACCAATTATAGTTTTCCTTGAAGCTACACTTTGTCAGATCAAGATGTAAGCACATGAAAGTAAAAAAATATTTTTTCATGATGTCGATAAAAATCCCTCATTTAAAATCATTACCTTTGGTACCACTTTACAAGAATGTTTTCAAAGCTGAGATCAAAGAATTGCCAATCAAATCACAGATAGTTTTAAACTGATCAACATGTGTTTGACGGGTGTAAAATGCAGAGAAGCTCGTTCATGGGAAATCAGGCAATAACCAATCTCACACAATGCACCTTTAACAGGTGCTTCTTTAAAGTCTTATTCTAGGCCATAACAGTAGTGCATGTCTTAATGTGAGAAGCAATGTTAGCTTACCTCTGAGTGTTCAGATGAGGGTGTGACCTTGCCAGAGATTGCAGCAGCCTTTGAATTCTTAGCGAGAAGTCTCTTCAAAAGGGCGTGGGCTGGGTCCATACTAAGCACCATTGGGTCTGTTAGGAACACAAATTAGCATTTGAGGAAAACTATTTATTTACATGCTTAAAGTTATCTTCAAATATTCTTAATTTAGTAATGTTTTTGTTCAGAAGTCTAAAAATACCTAACTGTAGACCATTTCTCATTTGTAAAAGCATACTTAATATCACAGGTAAAAAAATGAGTACAGTAAACATACTTCAATGTTTTGTTTTTTGAAACATTTTGAACTGAATGAAAAATATAACCATTTCACAAAGTAACAACTCAAAGCCAGTACCTGGTTGTTCTTGTTTTACAATGGTGATTTGGCTGGCCTGTGCGTTGCTTGCAGCCCGTGGGTCATGGGAATGGCTACCCGGTGGCCTCATAGCCCCACCCCCGGTCCCCTGGCCAGCTAACATTTGGTGCATTGTCTCTTGTTGTTCACCAACAGAGGACATGGGCTGAAAACCAGCAGGGGGAAACCTTAGCCCCATACCCTCACCATGTTGCCTTCGATCTTCTAGCCTCAACCGCTGGCTGTTGGGATCAAACTGCATTCTAGGGTCCATTTGCATTCTTGGATCAAATGGCATTCTATGGTTGCCTTGCATGCGCTGAAATTGTTGAAATGGTGGTCTTGAATGGAACTCACCTCCTGTGAAGCCTGGAGGGCTGGAGGCTATGGCTAATGCTGCTGATGTTGGAGTCATCATACCATGAGGAAATGAGGCTGCTGCTGATGCGGGGGGAATCATACCTGGAGGAAAAGAGACTGATGTGGGGGAAGGTGTAGATGGAACAGAGCTTGGGGATGGTGAAACACCTGGGTGTCGCTGGGTAGGTGAGGGCATCTCTGTGGATGTTTGTGTAGGTATGGCGTGTGGCAGTCCCGGTGGTCCCATCATCGACATGCCTGTGGTTGATGGTCCAAGCTGTTGCATGTGCATCTGTGGAGCACCAGGGTGGCCTGTGGGGGACATTTGGGATAAGGGTGGGTGGGAACCTATTTGTCGCATTCCAGGATGGCGCATTCCTGGATGCTGCATCATGTGATGCCGAGGTCCAATCTGGATTTCTGCCGACTCCTGTGGCTGGCCTGGAAATCCTCTTGGTCCCATCCCCATTATATGTCCCTGTGGAAACCTCAGTGGTACCATTGATGGATCACGCTCGTGTGGGTTGTACATTCCTCTTGGTGGTCTCTGGCTATACAACATCCCGACAAGATGGGGAGGCAAATTTCCAGGCAAAGGGTATCTGGGTTGGTTGACTGTTTGTTGTGATCGAGGTGGCCGAGGTCTAGATGGTTGGAGGGCACTGGCAGGAGGGCCATGAAATCTGTGTCCTCCAGGGGTTTGTAGGCTACCCAGAGCTTTGTGGATACCTGACTGGGCCTCCCCAACACAAACCTGTACAGCAGTCACTGGGGTACCAAGAAATTCCAAACTGTTCCCAGGTACTAACCCTGCCTCTGACATGGGCATGCTGGATGAGGGTGGGTGTCCATGAACTGGAGTCTGAGTTGATGCTGTGCTGCCAGCTACTGATGCATTTGGCTCTGTCTTAACAAATGTACTGGGAGGCAATGATACTTCCGCTGGAGCTGATGTCGGGGTGGAACTGAGTGCTGTGAATGAAACTGTTGAAACATTATGAACTATTGAAGCTACGGATGAAAATCCAGGCACTGTATTGGCAGTTGGTGCTGACAATGTTGGTTTGGTTGTTGGGTATGGTGGTTGGCCAGGTATTTCTTCTGCCAATCTCATCATTCCTGCTGCTGCAAAGGTAGCTGACACAGAGGGCAACTGCATATCATCACCTATGGAAGAGGTGACTTGTCCTACTGCATGATCTGGTGACTGACCCTGAATATGACTATGGGCGGGCGATGACCGCTGACTGTGGCTTCCTGCTGACAGGGCTGGAGACTGTCTCTGTACACTGGGAGGCCGTGAGACAGGGGTGGACCTATTGCTGTTGGGCTGTGTGGGTGGTGACCTGCCTACAGGACTTGGCATTGCAATGTTTGGTTTCACATCTACAGGTGTATGTGGACTGGATGGAAATGGTGGTGACTGTGAGACTGGCCCACCTACTGGTGTCCCTGGTGTAGCTGGCTTGGCCAGGTGGCTTTGAGTCTGACCAAGGTATTTACTTGTTGGGGGCATGTGTCCTGGCAGGGAGGTTGGAGACGGACCTTGAACTGAAGTGGGCAGTTGCATAGGTCCCATGCCTGATCCTGGTGAAGTAGCTGGCAGTGCCTGTCCTGGCATCGGAGAGAATGGAGGTCTAGCTTGTGGATGGTGCATCTGTTGTTGGTGTTGTGCACCTGGCTCAATATGGCCTGGGAATCTGGGTCTCTGGTGGTACATATTATGCCTGTAGCTCATCTGATGTCTAGCATCTGCCATGTAGTACTTCTGCTCTTGATTCATGCCTGGATGGACTGCCATAGCATACCTTGGGTCTTGAAGAATGTATCTTGGATCCTGTCCTTGAGAGGATGATGGCATAGGGTCCTTTTGATCAATTTCTGAGAACCCTTGCAATTGACTGTGTGGTAGTCTTATTTGCATAGGGTTTCTCAGCCTTTGGTCCATTCCTGGTCTGACCATCTCAGATACCATTCGTGGATTCTGCTGACTTCTTACAACCATTCTCAGGTCCTGACCTGGCATTCCCTGCATAAATTCTGGTCTCATAATTCTTTGAGGTCCACCCATCATCTGCTGCTGTGACTGAATCCCTCTACCATTATCAAATGCTTCCATATTAGGAATCCTCTGCATGCCAGTCATTGCACCTGAAACCATAGGCATGTGCTGTCCTGGAACCTGTGCTTGAGAAGTCTGTTGAGGCATTAACCCCTCTTGAGAAGGTTGGAAATTTCCAGCAATGGGAAAGCCTGGTCTTGGAGCAGATGGTCTCTGTAGCACTTTCCCAGGAACTGAGGGTAGGCTGTCATAATGTTGAGGCCTTGGTACTGTGGTGAGAGGCCCGACTAGTGAGACTGGTGCTGCAGTCTGACGAGTAGTAGGTTGGGTCATTGCCTGCTGTTGCAGTTCTTGTTTAGGCAGTGGCTCCAAAGATGATACTGCAGTAACTGCTGTTGCCAGCTGACCAGCTGTTATAGGCATGGATGATGTAGGAGCAAGTAAGGTATTTGTTGGTGCCTGTGTTTTGACCATGGCATCTGATTTTGCTTGTGCTTCAACTGTCTCTGGCATATTTGTCTGTGGTATTGTTGGTTGTTGAGAATGAGTACTACCTTTAGATTCCCCTGTATTTTTGGCAGATAAAAAATTATTATCAGCTTGTTCACTCTCTAATTTATGCAACTGACTATAAAAATCATCTGGTAGATGTCCTTTCTCTTGCACTTGTTCTGTTGACTTTTCTTCGATTGGTGGAGTACCAACAGAAGCTTTTGATTCCACTTGTGCAGAATATGAGCCAGCAATATATTCACACTGTGTTGCTGTATTTCTTGCAGGTAAAGAATCTAAACAAGATACAACTGAGGGTTGCGGTACTTCGCTATTGGTGACTTCCACATTTGTCTTTGGCTTAAGATCAACATCCATTGGCTCTTGTTCCGGACATGGTTCAACTTTTGAATCTTGATCTTGAAGCCATTGTTTAGATTCATAGGCATTCTGTGAAGTGCTTGTACTGGAGAAGGCACTTTTTTCCCCAGTCTGTATCAATGCCACTGTACCTCCTGGACTTCTAGGCTGAATGTCCACACTAGCACTTTCTCTTGCCTGCGAGGGTATTGGGGCAGGAATATCAGGAGGAGGTTGGGTTATGTACGGGTGGTCAACCTGGACCGCTATCTGCTGGGGTGACATTAAAGCCTGCTGACTGCCTGCAAATGCAGTTGTAACAACTGTAAGGCTTTCTGAATAACGTTGTGATTGAGAAATATTGACCTGATTAACCTGAGATTCATTTTGTGAGTTAGTTTGTTCTGGTGGTGGAGTGCCACAGTTATTTCCATCTGTACAAGTGTCAGAAAAAGTCCCACTGTTTTCCTGTGGAGGTGGTGTGCCACAGTGAATTCCATCTGAACAACTCCCACTGTTTTTCTGTGGAGGTGGGGTGCCACAGTGTATCCCATCTGAACAAGTGTCCCTGTTTTCCTGTGGAGGTGGTGTGCCACAGTGAATTCCATCTGAACAAGTCTTCCTGTTTTCCTTTGGAGGCGGTGTGCCACAATGGAATCCATCTGAAGAAGTTTCCTTGTTTTCCTGTGGAGGCGGTGTGCCACAATGAATTCCATCTGAACAAGTTCCAATGTTTTCCTGTGGAGGCGGTGTGCCACAGTGTATCCCATCTGAACAAATTCCAGCACTTTCCTGTGGAGGCGGTGTGCCACAATGAAATCCATCTGAACAAGTTCCAGTGTTTTCCTGTTGAGGCGGTGTGCCACAATGAATTCCATCTGAACAAGTTCCAATGTTTTCCTGAGGAGGCGGTGTGCCACAATGAATTCCATCTGAACAAGTTCCACTGGCTTCCTGTGAAGGCGGTGTGCCACAATGAATTCCATCTGAACAAGTTCCAGTGTTTTCCTGTGGAGGCGGTGTGCCACAGTGAATTCCATCTGAACAATATCCAGTGTTTTCCTGTTGAGGCGGCGTGCCACAGTGGTTTCTGTCTGAACAAGTTCCAGTGTTTTCCTGTGGAGGTGGTGTGCCACAGTGAATTCCATCTGAACAAGTTCCAATGTTTTCCTGTGGAGGCGGTGTGCCACAGTGAATTCCATCTGAACAAGTTCCAATGTTTTCCTGTGGAGGCGGTGTGCCACAATGAATTCCATCTGAACAAGTTCCACTGGTTTCCTGTGGAGGTGGTGTGCCACAGTGAATTCCATCTGAACAAGTTCCAATGTTTTCCTCTGGAGGTGGTGTGCCACAATGAATTCCATCTGAACAAGTTCCACTGGTTTCCTGTGGAGGCGGTGTGCCACAGTGATTTCTGTCTGAACAAGTGTCCCTGTTTTCCTGTGGAGGTGGTGTGCCACAGTGAATTCCATCTGAACATGTTACAGTGTTTTCCTGTGGAGGTGGTGTGCCACAGTGAATTCCATCTGAACAAGTTCCAGTGTTTTCCTGTGGAGATGGCGTGCCACAGTGAATTCCATCTGAACAGGTTCCAATGTTTTCCTGTGGAGGTGGCGTGCCACAGTGAATTCCATCTGAACAGGTTCCAATGTTTTCCTGTGGAGGTGGCGTGCCACAGTGAATTCCATCTGAACAAGTTTCAGTGTTTTCCTGTGGAGGTGGTGTGCCACAGTGAATTCCATCTGAACAAGTTCCAGTGTTTTCCTGTGGAGGTGGTGTGCCACAGTGAATTCCATCTGAACAAGTTCCAATGTTTTCCTGTGGAGGCGGTGTGCCACAGTGAATTCCATCTGAACAAGTTCCAATGTTTTCCTGTGGAGGTGGTGTGCCACAGTGAATTCCATCTGAACAAGTTCCAGTGTTTTCCTGTGGAGGTGGAGTACCACAATGAATCCTGTCCGAAAAATTCCCATTGTTTTCCTGTGGAGGTGGCGTGCCAAAGTGAATATCATCTGTGCATGTTTCCCCTTTATCTTTGTGTGGAGGTGGTGTGCCACAGTGTTTCCCATCTGTGCATTCGTTGCTTTGGTTGTCATCATCTTTATTACAAATTACCATTTCAGGGACTTGACTAGAATCTGGGTTAGCTTGACTTGACAGGTCTCTGTCAGAATGAGATTCATCATTTATTAAAGACTCTGAAGTTTCCTTTGAAACAGTTGACTGATCAAAACTGTCCATTGTTTGGTCGGATGGAACATTGAGTCCAGCAATAATGTGACTAGGTACAGGCAGTGTCACAGGTGACACTCTCTGTGGCTGCAATATTTCGGTGGCAGCAGTTGAAACAGATGGTTGCAATGATGGAGTTATTATATAGCTAGATGCACAGGTTTGTGCACTAATAGTGGATAATGGACTACCAGACCCAGCAGCTGAAGTTATTGCAGCTGAGGTACATTGATGTTGAACCTGAGAACTAGAATGAGGTGGGTTAACAGAGGGACCTGGCACTGACAGCCCTGGAGTTGCTGCTATATTTGGTGTACTCAACCTTGGAGATTTTCTTGCTGAAATGGAATTGCCCTCAGCTCCAGGAGCAATCCAGTGTGGCATAGGTGGGGGCTGCCTTATTTGTTCAAATCTTTGGAAGCCAGGTGGCAGTTGTGAGGTATCACCTCTCTGAAGCATATGCCTGAACTGTTGAGGTAGGGATGCTGTGGGGTGGCCTTGTTGGAAGCTTGGGTAGGGGCCTCTATGGCCCTGAAACGCAGGGTGGATCTGTTGAGGCATTAGACCACCTTCATGTCCAGACATTCCAGTTCTGTGTCCTGGAACTATGCTTGGTTTGCTCTGCATGGGATGTGCTGTCTGGGGTGTTGCTTGACCAATTGGCTGTCGAACTGGGTGACCAGGTGCCATATGTGGGAACATAGCCTGGCCTGGTATTCTGGCACTAAGGTTAGGAAGTCCTGGTCGAACTAGCATCTGTCCAGCTGGAACTGAACTTGGTTTTTCCCCTAATATAACTGAATCTGGATGACTGATGGACTGATCTTCTATTTTGCTAATATTTTGTTTGCTTGGTCCCTGCGATTCTTGCACATTTGTTAAAAGGGAAGCAGTGGCTGGCTGCTGGTTGCTGGGTGACTGTAATGATGTGCTAGGTTGGGATCCACCACAGGGAGTAGGGCTGGAAGATATAGGCCCAGCAACTGTTATCTCCCCTAAGCCGGTAGTTGGCAGACTTACTAGCCCCATTCCTGGTGAAGGCACCCTGGAACTGCTGGTTTGCTGGTTAGGAGTGACTCTACCCTGTGATCCTGGGGTCATTCTTCCCTGAGATCCTGGTGTTGTCCTTCCTGCTGACCCAGGGGTTAACCGTCCCTGCTGTACGGGTGTCAAACGACCTTGAACTCCAGGAGTTACCCTTCCCTGCTGACCAGGGGTTATCCTCCCTTGAACTGGGGGAGTCTGTAAACAACAGTTATATTCTATAAAGATTAAGAAAGAATTGCGCTAAACAAGAGGGCCAAGATGGCCCTATATTGCTCACCTGAGTAAAACTTTATGCTATAGACTTGTTGATAATTAAAGGGCAATAACAGGGATTTGGCTTCTCTGATGTATTATGCCCATTCACATTCTCACCAAATGTTGTGATGATTGGACAAATGCTTAAAAAGTTATTGATAGGACAAGAGCAATTTTAGGTAATTTCTATAATTAAAGCGTAATAAGTCTTGGGTAACTACAGCAATTTTGCTAATTATCAAACACATTCAATATATTCTGACCAAATTTGGTCATGATTGAACAAAAGGTTCAAAAGTAATTGATCCAACTACATACTGGATGGTGCCTGTCTGCCCTTCCATACACCAAAGGTGTAACTTTAATATGTCAAGTTTTTTTAAACAGGTGTGTAAAAACATGACAAGTATGTATTTGTTTAAAAAGATTCAAAGGGCAATAACTCTTACAATATTTAGCTTGGATTTATATAACTTGTCACAAAAAATCACAATTTATTGTGAATAAGTTCATGAAGTTTGAAGTTGGTACTTTCAATGATTTTAAAACAATAAAATAACAATAAACAAGAGCTGTCACAGAGACAGCGCGCTAGACTATTCCGCAACTTTTTAGAGTAAGGATTGAAAAGTTTTGGTGAAAACATGCATGGATTAATATAAAATTAGATTAAAATGATGCCTGCAAAGATTTGTGTAAAATTCAAAAACATTCAGCCATTAATGAAATACAGACTCGATGGAAATAGCATGCAATACATTGAAGGATTTTAGGTTGTATACAATAATATTCTAAGTCCAATAATAAAGGGCAATTATCTGCAAAATACAGTTACATAACTTGGCTGTTCAAGTAGGTTGGGTGGTTGAGTACCAGTGTATAAAGTCTCAATACAATACATCAAGTAGTTGCTGAGATATTAACCTATGTGTGCTAACATGCAAAACCTTAACCAGAATTTCTAGGTCGCATAATAAAGGGGCAAACATTATAATATAATATGCAAGATAGAGTTATCTTACTTGATTATTTAAGAAGGTTGAATGGTTGGGAGCCTGTGTATAAAGTTTCAATGCAATACATAATGTATTGACTAAAAAGTGGTTACATGCAAAAGCTTAACCAGAATTTCTATGTCGAATAAAAAAGGGCCATGATTTGAATTTAATGCAAACTAGAGTTATCTTACTTGGTTATTTAAGTAGATTGGATGGTTGAGTACCATTGTATAAAGTCTCAATGCAAAACATCAAGTAGTTGATAAGATATTAACCTATGTGTGCTTACATGCAAAACCTAAACCAGAATTTCAAAATCAAATAATTTAGGCCAATAATTTGCATTACATTCAAAAAAGTGTTATCTAACTTCATTAATTTAGTAGGTTAGATAGTTGGGAATATATATCTAAAGTTTCAATGCAATACATGATGTATTTGCTGAGATATTGACTTAAATGTGGTTAAATGTAAAAACCTTAACCAGAACTTCTAAGTTGAATAATAAAGGGCAATTATTTTGCATTAAATGCAAACTAGAGTTATTTAGCTTGGTCATTAAAGTAGGTTGTATGGTAGGGTACAGTGTATAAAGTCTCAATGCAATACATCAAATAATTGCTGAGATATTACCCTATGTGTGCTTACATGCAAAACCTTAACCAGAATTTCTAAGTCGAATAATAAAAGACAATTATTTGCATTAAATGCAAACTAGAGTTATCTAACTTGCTTAATTAAGTAGGTTGGATGGTTGAGTACCATTGTATAAAGTCTCAATGCAAAACATCAAGTAGTTACTGAGATATTAACCTATGTGTGCTTGCACGCCAAACCTTAACCAGAATTTCTTAAGTCAAATAATAAAGGCTCATTTTTTGCATTTTATTCAAAAATTTATTATCTTACTTCATTAATTTAGTAGGTTAGATAGTTGGGAATACATATCCAAAGTTTCAATGCAATAAATGATGTATTTACTGAGATAATGACTTAAAGGTGCTTACATGCAAAACCTTAACCAAGTTGTGACGCCGACGCCGACGCCAGGGTGAGAAGTATAGCTCTCCATATTCTTCGAATAGACGAGCTAAAAATAACAGGTGACCCATATTCGAACTTGAGCTAGAAATCATTGAAACAACCTTTCTGCCAAATTTCAAGGATATTTGGGCTGAAAATGTTTCCTCTCACTGATATACCGTTTTACAACTTTTTTATTGTTTGTCTTGGAAAGAGCAATTTATTGCGTACCTATCTGCAAACCAATGATAAAAGATGGCCGACAAAAGATTAGATCACAGATTTTCATATTTCCGTTCGAAAATTAATGTTTTATGGCTTAAACAGTTTAAGAAAAATGCATAAAACATCAATTTTTGAACTTGAAAAGAAAAATCTGCGATCTATTTGTTGTCAGCAGTCTTATATAACTGGTTTCTTTGCTATTTGCAAACATTGGCTGGTTCCAAGACAAACAATAAAAAGGTTGTCAAAACGTTCAATCTGTGCGAGTGCAGCTTTAACAAGGTTTTTCCATATTTGGGCTCTGTGACCTAGTTTTTGACCCCAGATGACCCATATTCAAACTTGCGCTAGAAATCAACGAAACAACATTTCTGACATCTTTGCAGGATATTTGGGCTGAAAATGTTATCTTTAACGTGTTAACAAGGTTTTTCCATATTTGGGCTCTGTGACCTAGTTTTGACCCCAGATGACCCATATTCGAACTTGAGCTAGAAATCAATGAAACAACCTTTCTGACAAAATTCAAGGATATTTGGGCTGAAAATGTTAATTTTAGTGTGTGAACATGGTTTTTCCATATTTGGGCTCTGTGACCTAGTTTTTGACCCCAGATGACCCATATTCGAACTTGAGCTAGAAATCATCGAAACAACCTTTCTGACAAATTTCCAGGATATTTGGACTGAAAAAGTAGCCTCTAGAGTATTAACAAGATTTTTCTATTTTTGGGTAATGTGACCTAGTTTTTCAAAATTTGACCACTAGAGTGTTAACAAACTAAGTGTGGATGGACGACTGACAACAGACCAATGGACAATGGACAACGGACATTCATCGATCCTAATAGCTCACCCTCAGCCTATGGCTAAGGTGAGCTAAAAATCAAAGAATTTGCATAAACTATATATATATATATATATATATATATACACATATATATATTAGGGATGGCAACGAGTAGTAAAATTAATACTCGAGTACTCGGACGATCGTTCGATCGAGTACTCGGGTACATGTATCGTTAATGGCATATATTGTGCGTTGGTCGTATTATTGGTCATTTTCACCTTTAAAGTAAACTTTCATTACGTATTTTAACAAAAAATGATATAAAAAGAAAACAAATGTTGGTTCAGGCTTTTAATTTGTTTATTTCTTTCATTTTATACAAGAATGCAACAACAATCAGAATTACAATGAACAAAAATTAATAGCATACATAAAAAAGTGAACGAAATTCAATACGAAGTTCAGTTTTTTAGTAGTTTACTTTATAAATTATTTTTTTTAAATGATAGTTTTTCGTACAGTGTAATTGTTGTTTACCTCATTAATATTAATAATTCTTGATTTAAAACAATAACCAATCAATTGTGATAATCATTGCAAAAATAGTTAAAATACGCCTATTAAGAAATCAATTCTCGTAACGGTCGATACATTTTCGCTCGTTAGCCTCCATTGTTTGCTGAAAGGTCTCTAATTGGTATACAATAGAATTGTGTAGGTGAAAGTACCGCTATCAAAACTTCGCTAATTTACATCAGTGCTGATTTGAAATAGGGGTCCTTTGTTGACAGTTTGCAACTATCACAACAACTGTCAACTAATTGATTGAGGTCAATTGTATATATATAATTGTATACACAGCGGGAATTAGAGGGACCGTAAATTGTCATATTGGCAACTAACCAGATCTGATATTTTGTCTGTAAGTCGTGTATTTGGTGATTTTTAAAGATTTTTTTTCTGAGTACTCGAGTAGTGATTTGGTACTCGAGTACTCGGATGTTCGATCGAGTATTCGGGTACTCGTTGCCATCCCTAATATATATATACCTTTTACCTTTACCATCGTTGAAGTGTTCAAAATGGCTGATCATGTGGGGATATTGTGGGTTACAGGTACCATTACCATAAGTGAAGTGTTCGAGGTTGCTGGTTGAGTGGGGCTGTGTGAGTTACCTTTACCATGGTTTGTGTGTTAGAGGTGGCTGGTTGTGTTGAGGCAGTGTGAGTAGCATGTTCCGTTACCATTGATGAAGTGTTCAAAGTGGCTAGTTGTGTTAGAGCTGTCTGAGTCCTTTTAGTCATGGGTGAGGTGTTCAAGGTGGGTGGTTGTGTGGGGGCTGTCTGAGTCCCCTTAGCCATGGGTGAAGTGTTCAAGGTGGCTGGTTGTGTTGGGGCTGTGAGTTAACTTAGCCATGAGTGAAGTGTTCAAGGTGGGTGGCTGTGTGGGGTCTGTGTGAATCACCTTCGCCATGGTTGAAGTGATCAAGGTTGCTGGTTGTGTGGGGGCTGTGTGAGTCACTTTCACCATGGGTCAAGTGTTCAAGGTGTCTGGTTGTGTGGGGGCAATGTGAGTCACCTTCACCATGGCTGAAGTGGTCAAGGTGTCTGGTTGTGTGGGGGCTATGTGAGTCACCGTCACCATGGGTGAAGTGATCAAGGCAGCTGGTTGTGTGGGGGCTGTATGACTCAAATTAGCCATCGGAGGTGAGTTAGAGGTGGGTTAGTGTGTGGGGGCAGCATGAGTCACCTTAGCCATGGGAGGTGAGTAAGAGGTAGGAAGGTGTGTGGGAGCAGCGTGAGTCACCTTCTCCATAGGAGGTGAGTTAGAGGTGGCTAGTTGTGTGGGGGGCTGTGTGAGTTACCTTAGCCATGGGAGGTGAGTTGGAGGTGGGTAAGTGTGTGGGGGCAGTGTGAGTTACATAGCCATGGAAGATGAGAGGTGGGTAAGTGTGTGGGGGCTGGGTAAGTCACCTTAGCCATGGGAGGTAAGTTAGAGATTGGTAAGTGTGTGGGGGGCTGTGCGAGTTACCTTAGCCATGGGGGTGAGTTAGAGGTGGCTAATTGTGTGCGGGCTGTGTGAGTTACCTTAGCAATGGGGGGTGAGTTGGAGGTGGGTAGTTGTGATGGGGGCTGTGTGAGTTACCTTACCCATGGGAAGTGATGCAGAGGTGGTAAGTTGAGTTGGGGCAGTGTGAGTTACCTTAGCCATAGGTGGAGTGTTGGATGTGACTATCTGGGTTGGTGCTGCTGCCATCACGGCTATCTGGCTCCCTGTGACTGCACATTCACTGGCTTGATGAGTGGAACCAGCTATTGTTGCCTGGGAAATAAGCTGGTAATAACTACATTTATCACAAACTAACATACATAATTATTTAGATTTATTACTACAGTACAAAAACAATCTGTTATTGAGTATTTTGATCATGGATAAAGATACATTGGCTGGCAATCAGTAAGTCATCAAATTGGTCTTATGCAAAGGGAGCTGACTGCTTACTTGCCTTTGGTGGACAATTTTGAAAGTTATCTTTCTTTTTGGTATTGTTACAAGAGCTTTCCAGAAAGTGGCTCTATTTTTCAAGAGGATAATGCCCCAATGCATCAAGGTGGACAACCCAGTGGAAAAAAGAAAACAGTATTTCCTGTATGGCTTGGCCTTCTCAGAGCCCTGACAACAATATCATTGAAAATGTGTGATCTACAATAAAAAATAAAAATTGAATGGAAGGAACATATGATCAAATCAAAACAACAGCTCATTGATGAAATCAAGAAAATTTGTTATGATCTCCCAGTGCACTATATACAAAGCCTGAATGCCTCTGTTCCACAAAGAATTTGACAGTTGATAGTCAGTAGGAGCCAAATTATCAAATATTTACCAGTTATCAAAGTTTGGAAAAAAAATGTTCATACAGTTCATCTTAAAAGTTTAGTGTTACAAAACAGGTGCTTGTTTTGTCAGCCATTTTGATAACTCACTTATGGCTAGCTACTGCATAAAAAAACATATGGACAGGTGCTTTGTTTAGACACACCCCTCCCCCGCCATTATTTTTTTTTTAAATCTGAGGCTTATTTATAATGATGGGAGAACTGTTACTAGTGATAAGTTGATGGCTCTATGGGACGATATTTAACATAGGTATCATGATAGATATATGGTTTCTCTTAGGCACACATGTTGAATTGATGATACAATAGCGGGATAATGCATTTTAGTCTGGGAAACTTTGGTGAAATAGCGGTTAGTTGGTTCATTGAGTAGCATGTGTTTTTCTTTCATTTTGGGTTTGAAATGGCAGTTGTTAAAGATTTGTATTAACTCTACAAGAAAAGCCAAAATTGTAGAGTTTGGTGGAGATTGGACAAAATTTTGGCCTCTTGAACATGGTCATCTCGGCAAATATGGCGAAATACATGGGCAAGTTGCACCCGTAACTGAAATTATAGCACAATTTTATTTATTTTTAAATTTGGGGGGTATTAATTACTTAATATTGTGCTTTGAGCTTTATTTGATGCAAAAATTTAAACTGAACAAGCACAAGAAATACAGACATCGTAAAAGTTCAGAAAAAGTCTCAGTCATTCAGACTGGCAGCCTCCGATATTTTATCGGTCCGAATGAAAATTTGGCAGTCCAACAATTTTTGTTTGAAAACTTGCTTTTTTAAAGCCTTAGTTGCAAATTTTACATTTACAAGCAATAATGACGTACTAAGATATAAACAAGAGCGGTCACAGACAGCTATATCCCCCGCCTCATGGGGACATTTTTTTGTAACGAAAGCCAATCAATGATAAGGGTAGTTTCTCAGGAACATAAAAAATGCGTAAAATTAAGAAAGGGCAATAACTCTTTCAAACAAGAGGGCCATGATGGCCCTAAATCGCTCACCTGAGTAAAAGAGTTTAACCTTTGTTATCAATATAGCTTGTTTCTCAAAGAATATTGAACAATGATTTAAGTCTTGACATTTTGAGAACATTCATGCATATTATAAGAAACATGAAAATAAAAGAGACCAAACAAAATTATTTTGATACATTTGAGAGAAGTCTATGCAAGGGTGCTTCAGACCAAATTTGGTAAATATCCATCAAGAGGTTCACAAGAATAATCGCTTTTTACTTTATTTTTAGCTAAAAGGGGCCAAACAAAATTATGTGAACAAATTTAACCCTTTAGCACATAGACAAGTGGCCAGATTACACCTCCCAGTCAATAGCCATCTTACTGATAAGCAGTCCTTATCTGCATAGGTACTTTTCTGGATATTTGAAAATGAGAAAATGAATACAGCAGTATGACCTTAAAATCAATGTTACTCCAAATAATTGTGTCCAAATCTTTTTTATGTGAATTCATTTTTTATAGATAATTAAATTATCTAATAAATGGTGTCAATGATGAAATATTAAATTATTTTATTTCAGCTGTGAATGTATTTTCAAAATGGATTTGTAACATTTCTTTGAAATGTCATAATTGCATTAAATCAAAGGGTAATAAAATGCTGGGATCGATCTAATTTTTATTACCCCTATCATAAAAAAGACCCATCTGGATTAAAAAGCCGACAATTTATGTTCTTGTGTATTAATACACGAAATATGTCAGGAATATCCGGTGTCATCCAACTGAGAGATCCAGTCCAAGGTGTCTGTTTAACTTTATTACCCCCTCATAAAATTGTTTACAAAAAAAGAAAGCCGATAAATGATTTTCCGGTATGAATAAAAAGATCTAGATCAAACAAAACGCTTGCACATGACCTATTTTACAGCCAAAACTATGATGGACATTATATAAGCTTCACAGAAAATTTACCCATCATTTTCTCATTTACTAATTGTTTTTTTTGTTTGTAAACAAAATATTACCTTTAAGTAAATATAATCTCAATTGATTTTAATAGTAAACTGAACTGACGTAATATATTGAATGATTTACGCATCAATGAATTTGGGGGAAATTCCATACAGTACTTAGCTCGTGGTCTTATTACGTCACAATGGGATATCACACCTGCGATTGGGAGTATAAACACCTTCTCAATTTAGCAGACGATATTTTCAAGGGAAAATCAATACACAAAAGGTTAAACTTTAATTTTATAAACATCCGGGATATTGTTTACAAAAAGAAAGATGCAAAATTGAAATATTGAAATGACCCTATTGAAATATGCGGGCCATGCGTTTACATCCAGTAATGGATACGGTCGGCCAAATGCGTATACATCTGGTAATGAGCTATGTCGGCCTATCTCGTATACATGCGCTAAAGGGTTAAGAGAGGTCCATGCAAGGACACTTCAAACCAAATTTGCTGAAGATCTATCAAGGGGTTCATGCGAAGAAAATGTTAACTTTTTTTTACTAATTTTAGCTCTGGTGGCCCTTAACCCTTTCCCTGATACATATGCCATTCTACTCCTCTATCGATAGCCTGATAGATACGCTTTTCTACTCCTCTATCGATAGCCTCATACAAACGCTATTCTACGCTCTATCGATAACTTGATAGATACGCGATTCTACTCCTCTCATTTTCAATTGTCAACATAAACATCATCAACGATCAAAAACGCCTATTAAATGTTACTTATATTACTAATGATACAAAATAAAGTGAATTATGCAATAAAATAACCTTGTCATTATGTAAAGTTGTTGAATAAATTAATCCATTCGCGACATGAGTAAAATCCATACAACAGCACTAAAACATCGATGTTTTCTTCCATTGTTCCAAAATGTGCCATGCTTATTTACGGTCATTTATTAACATATCTGTTGCTTATTTTTTCACAACAAATGCATTTTTGTGTAATATAAACATCGATAATTATATAAATAATGAAAAAAGATGATGTTACTATTCAAGATTTTCGGAAAATCGCGACTGAAAGAGACAGAGGTCAAACATGCCTTAAAAGTTCACAGGGCATGCTTGAAGCGTGCTTGTCTCGTTTTTTTAATGGAAAATACCCATACACGTCACTAGCTATTTAAAAATACCAATAATTAATATCATATAAATATATCCTATTGATCACGCGCTTATGACGTCACATGTCATGGTTTAGAAATGTGTCAAAATGGCTGATTTACGATGTAGTAAACAAGAGTCTGGCTTGAATAAACACATGTCATTTGTCACTTCTGTTTCCAAAAATGGAATGTTAATCCGGTAATAAAAATGTCCCCTTCATCTGTTTATCAAAGTTAGTATTTTGTTGTGAATACACGGATAATAATAAAATTATATGTGATATGACCCAGTTTAACAGCTGTTAAAACACGTGTTCTCTTGATCTCGATAAATACACAAAAATGTTGTCGTAATTGTCCATGCATTTCAGACTTTGATTTATTGCCTTGTGTTGACAGATTTTAATTATAATATCATTACGGAATCACTAACTTTAATTTAAATAGCGATTCTGACTATTAAAAATTCGAGTTGTTCGGCTTGTTGAGGGCAACATCTAGTACGTTCCCAAAGTTTTTAAAACTGTGCCAGTAGCAGACCCAGCCTTTTATTTTGATATTTACAATTATTTTATTCAATTCATTTCAAAACAACGGACATGCAAATTCTATTTATGAGAACAATGAATCTGAAATAACATTTGTTGTTTGCCCAATTAAATTGTGTTTATTTTTTAACAATGCATAATTTCTGTGATTTGAATATTTGTTTATTGTCAAAACCTTTTTAGATTAAACTATGATCACTAGATTCGAAATTTAATACACTACAAATACTATATTCATTATTTGAATTTCTAACATTATTTTAATCAAAAGAAATACTACAAAATATTAAAGTTGTTATGCATAGGTGTCAATGGAAATATAGTATAATATGAAATCAATTGAAACATCTTAAACTTTTCACAGGAGTTGTGTTTCTCTATAAATATTCAACCAAATAATTTAGACAACAGAATAAAAATTATACCACTGGATTGGAAATTCATTTACCTACAAACTTTATATTGAACTATAATTGATTAAACCAAAAGAAATACTAGAAAAAATAAGTTAGAAATGCATAGGGGGCAATTTTTCAATATTCTCCAATAATCTCCTATGCAGTAGGGGCTTATTATCTATTGGCTACTGGTTATCAATGTACTGATAAGCCATGCAGTGGCAGGCCTAATATGGCTGATTTGACATGAGGGAAAGGGTTAAAAGGGGCCAAACAAAATTATTTGAAAAGACCTGACAGAGCCCCATGCTAGGATGCTTCAGACTTGAAGATCCATCAAGCAGTTAATAAGATCAAGTTGTTAAAAGGTTTTTCTATTTTTTGCTCTGGTGACCCCTAAAAGGGGCCAAACAAAACCATTTGAACAAAGTTGGGAGAGGACCATGTAAGGATGCTACATATCAACAGGGTTCGAATTTAACTTTGAGGAGCACTCGCAAAATTTTGCGAGTGCATTTTGAGGCAACTCGCAAAATGACAAATCAACTTGCAATTTTATTATTTGCTTTATTCCCTTATAATATTGTCTAATTAAAGTAGAAATTAACACCTAAGACATGTTATGAATATTAAAAAGTATCAATCTTGAGTGACTCGACTACTAGAACTTGTTGATGGCTTATTCTATTTGGGGGTATGGAAAGACTCGTCTGATGCTGGCAGCTTTTTGATAACAAAGCTGTCCAATAATTTGACATTGTTCACTTTGTATATTTACCCACGCCATCGGGTAATTTAATACCCATTCGACAAGCACGCTACAGATTTCATTAAGTCTATAAGTATTAAAAACAATAAAATAATAAATTTAAAATAAAAAAGCAACAGTAAATGTAGCGTGGATACTTTGGACCATGAAATATATCGATCAACGAAGTCTATTCATTTTGACAGTTGGGCGGAAATATATTCAAAGGATGATGGGGTTTACATATAGTGCGCAAAAGCGCTAAATTTAGCCAATGATTGAGCTAGGTGATTACGTCATTCGTATTTTACTTTGTATTATGCGTGCCTCGGAGCATCCCGGAAAGATTCGAGATAAAACTCGGCCTTTTCCGTATTTGTTCTATTTTTGAAAACCTACTAGAGCGTGACTCCGTACTGTCTTCTTTATACCGGTAGTGTAAACATGTCACTTATAGGCTGTTTACACCCGACTACATAGTGGAATTAAGTTCATGTTTATTCTACTTTCCTTTTAACATTTTGTGGTCTAGAAAAAGCCACTCGCAGAATTTTGCGAGCTTGAATAAAAGTCACTCGCAATTTCCAAATGTCGCTCGCATTTTGCGAGTATGCGAGTCTAAATTCGAACCCTGATCAAGTATGGAGTCATTCTGACCTTTACTTTCAGAGAAAAAGATGTTTAAGTGACAAGACAATGTAAAAACAAATGACCCCTGAGCAAGGCCAATTTGACCCCGGGACAATAATTTGAATACCTTTGGTGTAGGTCCACTAGGTAACACTATTTACCAAATATGAAAGCTCTAGGTCTTATATTTTGGAGAAGAGGATTTTTAAAGTTTTATTATATAAGACTATATAAAAACAAATAACTTTCAGGGCGGGGCCAATTTTGACCCTGGCAATAATTTGAACAACTTTGATAGAGGTCCACAAGATGATGTTGTATACCAAATATCTAAGCTCCTGGCCTTACGGTTCTGTAGAAGAATATTTTTAAAGATTTACTATATAACACTACGTAAAAACAAGGACCCCCTAGGCGGGGTCAATTTTGACCCTGTGGCAATAATTTGAACAAATCTGGTAGAGGTCCACTAGATGATGCTGTATACCAAATATCTAAGCCCTGGGCCTTACAGTTTCGGAGATGAAGATTTTTAAAGATTTACTATATAACACTATGTACTAAAACTAGTGATCCCTGGGGCGGGGCCATTTTTGACCCCAGGAGAATAATTTGAACAGATTTTGTAGAGGACCACTACATGATGACACAAACCAATTTTCAAGGTTTTAGGCCTTGTGGTTTTTGAGAATAAGATTTTTAAAGTTTTCCCTATATAAGTCTATGTAAAACAAGTGACCCCCGGGGCGGGGCCATTTTTGACCCCAGGGGGGTAGTTTTAACAATTTTGGTAGAGGACCACTAGATGATGCTATATACCAAATATTAAGGCTCTAGGCCTTATGGTTTTGGAGAAGAAGATTTTTAAAGTTTTTCCTTTCCATTGCCATGGCAACCAGAGTTCTGCATGGAATTCAATTCTTTGAATAATTTTCAAAGGGGACCACCCAAGGAACATTCCTGTGAAGTTTGGATGAAATTGGCTAAGCGGTTTATGAGGAGATGTTGTTTAAAGTAAAAGTTTACGGACGCCGGACAAACTGTGATCACAAAAGCTCACCTTGTCACTATGTGACAGGTGAGCTAAAAAGGTCAAATTGCAAAAGCCTGACAATATGCGCTGTTTCACTATATTGTCATAAATGTAAGGAGTTGCGAAGAAACCAATTTTAAATGTAAAATAAAGAAAGGGCAACAACTCTTTCAAAAATGATCAAATTGCAAAAGCCTGACAATATGCGCTGTGTCACTATATAGTCATAAATGTAAGGAGTTGCGAAGAAACCAATTTTAAATGTAAAATAAAGAAAGGGCAATAACTCTTTCAAAAATGGTCAAATCAGGAAAGCCTGACAATATGCGCTGCTTCACTTTATGATCATCAATCTGTGATAGTTTGGTAGAAATCGCATGAAAAACGTAAGAGGAGTTGCGAAGAAACCAATTTTAAATGTAAAATAAACAAAGGGCTATAACTCTTTCAAAAATGGTCGAATCCTAAAAGCCCGACAATATGCGCTGCTTCACTTTATGATCATCAATCTGTGAAAATTTGGTAGAAATCGCATGAGAAATGTAAGAAGAGATGCAAAGAAATCAATGTGGGACGGACAGACGCACACACGCACACACACGGAATCGCGCCTACCATTACTATATCCCCTCACCTTTTCAAGGCGGGGGATAACAAGTTATGCTTGAACACAAATAACAGTTCACAGAGCTTTCTTTGAGAAAAATATTATTAAACCAGGTGAATTACTTCTGCTATCAACTAGACAGTTCACTCTCCTGTAAACAAAAAGGTAGCCATTTTTTTTTTACACTCGCACATAATCGTAATGAAAATTCTGATTGGTCAATTTGTTGCCAATTTGTATTTTTCAGACCATACTGGTACTGGTTTCCTAATCGAATAATAACATGTTCTAAAGGATAAGACTTTTGTTAGGAACATTTTGAACTATCATTTAAAACATTCCAATGCTCATGACAAAAGTTTACCATTTTAGTGTTTCAAAACATCGCGTGATATATACACAGTAGTAAACATTATTTGTTAATGTATTGCAAAGGGAGGCAAATGCTGCATGGTGTTTGACTTAGTGTGGTACACATTCCGACATCTACACTACCGGAAAACGACATCCGATTCGTAAACACATTATTCCCCCCCTGAGCGCCATGTTGTCAGGATTATTTGGACAATTGAATGAAATATGCATGGACCTCCAAGTCAAGTTTTCAGACAATGGGGATGTCGGTTGGACAGTTGGAAATGACCGGTATATTTCCATTTTGACCGACGAAACTTTTGTTTTGGTTGGTCACAATGTCCGATGAAAAATTACAGTCAGCACCGTTAAATAATCGGAAAATTTACTCTCAGTTTCTAAATAAATGTTATTTTTAACTATTATATCATGATTATTCAGCATGTTAATCTGTGTATCACTATTTGTAAATCCCATTTTACGCATGTTTCAGTAACAGCCGAAAAAACACGTTAGGTTCCGATTTCAGCTCGTACTCTAAAACTTTTTAATAGACGGAATTTTACAGAAATTTTCAGAAATTACAAAATTCCGTATTATTTTTTACGGCGAAGTGGTTCCCCGCAATCGTGTTAATTTAAATAATTATGATGATGAATATACCGAGCTGACACTCTTTCCGCTCTGTTTAATATTGCCAATAACAAGAACTCTACTTTCGTTTTTGCATAAATGTTGGGTCTGAGTTTGACTTGTAGTATAATTCGTTATATTTTATAACCGTACTGTATCTTTAATTTAAAGATGAATAAAAATAGTAAGATCTAGCTGCTCCATGGGTAGACGAACCGAATACGAGTTTTTTATTATGACTTAAGATTCGAAATATTGATTTTTTTTACCTGATTTAGCTTCTTTTTTGTAATTTATATTAGTAGGACACATCTAACCAAGAAGATCTAAACCTGTTATAATGGGGAATTACAAATTTTATTTAAATAAGAGGCTTAAAATCAAGGTTTAGGCTGATGTAACTGAATACTGTTTGTAACATTGCGACGGGTAAAAATTTGGTGCGACAGGTAAAACTTTCAGTGTTTACCTGTCGCAATGTCATGTAAAGAATTTTTTTTTCGCATTGTCTGAGTTTTAGGGCCATGGGTGCAAGCAGTGTCAAGTTATCACACAGACAAGCATTTTGCATTCAAGGTCACTGTGACCTTAACCCTATGACCCCTTAAATTAAAAGGGGTCATCTACAGGTTAGGCCAAACCCCCTAGTTATGATGAATCATCATAGGTCTAGGCTTTGTTGAGATATCACTGGGAGAAGCTTTGTTACCTTTTTAGTGTTAAAGGTCAATATGACCTTGACCTTTGACCCGATGAAACCCAACATCAACAGGGGTCATCTACTGATCAGGCCCTACCTTCCTGTCAAGTTTGATGACCATAGGTCCAGGAATTGTCAAGTTTGCCTTCAAGGTCAGTGACATTGACCTTTGACCTGATGACCCCAAAATCAATAGGGGTCATCTACTGGTCAGACCCAACCTACAAGTCAAGTTTTAGGGCCATGGGTGCAGGAATTGTTGAGTTATCACTCAGACAATCTTTTATCATTCAATGTCAATGTAACCTTGACCTTTGGCCCGATCCCCTAAAATCAATAGGGGTCATCTACTTGTCAGGCCGAACCTCCAAGTCAAGTTTGAGGGTCATGGGTAAAGGCATTTTCGAGTTATGATTCGGACAACTTTTTATCATTCAAGGTCAATGTGACCTTGACCTTTGGCCCGATGAACCCCAAAACCAAAAGGGGTCATTTACTGGTCAGGCAAAGCTTCAATGTCAAGTTTGATGACCATAGGTCTATCCATTGTTGATTAATCACTCGGACAAGCTTTTAAATCCTTTTACCATTTAAAGTCACTGTGACCTTGACCTTTGACCCGATGACACCTAAAATAAATAGGGGTCATCTACTGGTCATGCCCTATCTTCAGGTCAACTTTGGTGACCATCCTTCAAGGAATTGTCAAGTTATCACTCGGACAAGCTTTGGTCTACCGACGGACAGACGGGCGGATGAACGGACGGACCGACCGACATGTGCAAAGCAATATACTCCTCTTCTTCAAAATGGGCATAATCATTCTTACATTTAACCAGTGCTTGATAAATGATGAAGATTAAATCTTCATTATTTTTTACACCTGGCCGTGAAAACTGTCAGTCAAACGGACAGACCCAAACACAAATTTAGTTGGACTGAGTCAAAATTTACCAGTCAGGACCGTCGAACCGACGGTTTTCACGATATCTGAAAGTTGGAACAAAAGATAGCTTGAATGGCTTTTAAAAAGAACAGTAATTCCTGATGTTACAAATGCCACATACTTCAGTTGCAGGGGTTGAGGTAGAGGGTGTGGTGGTGGCCCGCTGCATGTTGGCAGTGTTGTTAAGGATCTCCATAATACGCCGCTCAGTCTCATCCTGGGGCTTGAACTGCATAGGTGGGGGTTTTCCCTGGGGAGGCTGGCCAGACAGAGGTGCACCTAAAACACCAGCATACCTGACAAATACTGACCTATGTTGTCCCCCAATATTGTCATCCCCATCATAGAAATAGCATAAATGTTACTTTTTGAATCCCAGTTTGAGTGAAATTATAGTCCTTATCTTGTTAAAGTATTAGGAAATGATACAACATCAATAACTACAGATTGAACAGAAAAGAAAATCAAATATCTTCATTTATTGAACATAAAATGATTTGTTCATAAAAGCAGCATCTGCAATGTAAAAAACAACAACACAACTTTAAAAGTTCATTCCAAATATGTGATGACTGTTGAGATCACAACTATTATAGCATACGTGGTGCTTCCAACACTATATACAGTGCTTGAAAAGCAAAATGCAAGAAGCTTGATAGACATTGCTTCCTTTACACCAGAATTTGGGTTATTACAGTTTATAATGGTACTTAGATGACAACATAATTATGTTAGAGTTAACTATTACACAAGATCCTCTTGTTAAGTTATAATTGTTTAAACTATATATCATAATGTTCAGACAAATAAACTGAATTTCACTGCAATAGATCACAGAATATTGCAAAACCAAAATTTTAACATAAAATGTGGGGATGTAAATGTCAGACACAAAGCATGCAAAAAATATATCTAAAACATAGGTATTTCTGAAACAGAAAAGATGCTGATTTCTAAAAAGGGCAAAACTTGGTTCCATTGCTAAAGGGACACAACTCCTGTGCTATATATGAAAATATGAGAATTTTCGTTCATGTCAATTTATCTTTCTGTGGGAAAGCAATCAATGTGTGAGGCTCTCTGACCAAATATAAAGGCTGGATTGTTAAGTATGTTCTAGAAAGATACTTTTCAATGGCGTAAACAGCATGGGGTAATGAAATATACTAAATACTGATATTTGAATTTGCATAACCCATCACTCAAGTAGAAATGATCACTTGGAAGACCCATTGTAGACACTGCAATCTTACTATAAGAATTAGAGCTATCACTGAAGGTGATTAATACCCCGAAACGCCGCCTCTCATTATGATTTATCATTGTATGAAGTTTTATGAAATTCTAGTAGTTTTCAAGTTACTGTGTGGACAAAAGTTTGACAAAAAAAACAACACAGAAAAAGACAATAACTCTGTAATTTGCTAAAATAGTGTAATTATTCCTGTACACTAAACTCCTTCTCATTGTGCTGTACCATTGTATAAAGTTTTATTACATTCCATCTAATAGTTTTCAAGTTATGCTCCGGAAAAGAAATAAGTAACAAAGGGCAATAACTCTGTAATTGGCTGAAAAAAGAATTGCAGTTCCTGTACACTGCACTTCCTCTCATTATGATCTATCACTGTATGAAGTTTTATCAAATTCCATCCAATAGTTTTCAAGTTATGCTCCTGACAAATAAAGGTAACAAAGGGCAGTAACTCTGTGATAAGCTAATATAGAATTGCAGTTCCTGTACACTGCACTTCCTCTAATTATGATCTATCACTGTATGAAGTTTTATTAAATTCCATCTAATAGTTTTCAAGTTATGCTCCGGACAAGAAAAAGTAACAAAGGGCAGTAACTCTGTGATTAGCTGATATAGAATTGCAATTCCTGAACACTGCACTCCCTCCCATTATGATCTATCACTGTATGAAGTTTTATTAAATTCCATCTAATAATTTTCAAGTTATGCTTCGGACAAGAAAAAAGTTACAAAGGGCAGTAACTCTGTAATAAGCTGTAATAGAGTTATGGTTCTTGTGCACTGCACCTCCTCTCATTGTGCTTTACCATTGTATTAAGTTTTAATAAATTCCATCAAGTAGTTTGCAAGTTAATGTCTGGAAAAAAAAATGACAGCAAAAAAATAAAATAAAGGACAATAACTCAGTAATAAGCTAAAGTAGAGTTATGGTTCTTGAACACTGCACTTCCTCTCATTGTGCTTTACCATTGTATGAAGTTCCAATCAATTCCATCCAGTACTTTTTAAGTTATACTCCGGACAAAAAAAGTAACAAAGGGCAATACCTCAGTAATAGGCAAGAATAGAGTTATGGTTATTGTACACTGCACTTCCTCTCATTATGCTCTACCATTGTATGAAGTTTAATCCAATTCCATCCAGCAGTTTTTAAGTTATGCTCAGGACAAGGTAAATTGCAACGGACCGACCGACAAACCGACAGACCGACCGACCACAGGGCGACTCCAATAATAATTACCCCCTTCAAACTTCTTTTGTTGGGGGTATAATAATCGTAATTCGCCAATTATGATATAATTTAAATCAATCACCCATTATAATCAATAATTGGAGAAACGTCAACTTCAGAGATAATGGCTTAATAGTTAAAAAAATGTATGAAGTAGACGGAACAGTCACTTGAGCGTTTCACACTCAGCTGAGCTAAAGTAAAATTACTTTTTCAACTGATTTAGAAATTTCTTTCATCTATCGTAAAATACCATCTGAAATTGATGCGTGTAATTTTAACACAGCTCTTATGTTTTACATTGACTTTCCAGCAAGTATAGGTCAGAGATTGTCGTCAGTAAAAGCTTACTACAACATCTAGAGCACAATGACAAATATATAAATTACTATCAGCAGGTTTTTTCTTTTTCTTCCTTTTCTTCCCTTTTTCTTTTGGCTCAGTGTTAGTCACTGCATCCACAGATGGGGGAGGGGCGTTTATTTCTGGAACAGCCACCATAGCCAATCACATTCAAGCAACCTAGTAAAAGCCTCACCAACACACACTCAGTGTTACATAATCACGAACAATTGTTTTGAGACTTTCAATGTGATTTTCTTTACTTTAAAATCAGGCACATTATCAATTCGATTTCAGGGAGATTTTTTTCAACAAACATGTAAACGAATATTCTTCAAAAATGTATAACATGTAAATAAAACCCATTAGAGGTATAATCAGTTAGAAGGTAGCAGGCAGAAATATGCATAATGTTATTAGATGCAACGGGGTTGTGGGATTGTCATTTTGAATGTGAAATCTAAAAAATCTTACATTTCTATGCTATGAAGACATTCATGTACTTCCATCTCAAATGCATTGTCTAGCTGCATTGTTCATAAATAAAATCATACATTGAAGAACAAGTCTTAGTTATTAACTACAACACACTGATTGAAATGAAAGTGATAACTGTTGTCGTACCTGTGCCTAATGGCTGGCTGGAGGTGGGCGTAGTAGGGAAAGCCCCAGGTTGTCTGTGTTGCTCTTGCCCAGGGGCTGCTGGCAAGCGGGGCCCAATCTGTTCCATTGGGAACCGTGAACCCTGAACCCAGGCCCCCTGGGCCCCCTCCACAGGTGGCCCTGGGAACCTGAGTACCCTGGGGAGTTGCGCATGGCCCGACACCATGACAGACTGAGGTGGTTGAGGCTCTCTTGGGCCCGGATATCGAGGGTGTTCACTGAAACCTTGCACTCCCCCAGATCCTACTGGGCCCTCCACTCCTCCACATTCTGAACATAAAACAATACAAAGACCATCTCTCAGTGTTCCAGCAATAATGCCACATTTAAATAATAGTACTTGAATGTCTTTCCTTAAACATCTTGAGAAAAAATTAAGATGAACTTGTTCTGCTAATAATTTACTATATTTGTTATAAATTGTTGAACATTTTATAGCCATCTCTAAATATGTAACACCCACAAGCATACCTGGCTTATCAGTAATTTTGGCTTGATTTTCTCTTATCTTTTCGATCTGCTCTTGCTGCTGGTAGTTGTCACTGAACGGGTTATTGTCCTGGGTAAACCATGTAAGATTTGAAGGGAAAAGTAGTAAGAAATATGAGTTAAGAACTATTAACAACAATGACATATCTTTTGTGCAAAACTTATGCATTATATTAATGAATGAATTGCTTGATAAATATATTACATATAAAGAATGCATTGGAGGAAGAACAAGGGTTCCATATGCTGTCCCCTACTTACTCCTATGGCCATTCTTGGTTGCGACTGGGCTCCCTGCGTGGCCCCGGGAGCCATCATTGGGGGTCTTGGCATTCTCTGGCCTTGAGGCATGCCTGGGGCCATCTGTCTGAGTCTCTGTTGCATGTACATGTCATACTCCTGCCTCATGCTTGGGGTGAGGCGGGCTGAGCCCTGGGCCCCGAGCATGCGAGGCAGTGGGGGCTGCATGCCCGGCATGGAGTTAGGCGGCATCCCATGGGGCATTCCAGGTCCCATCACGTGGGGCATCCCAGGCCCTGTCCCATGTGGCATCCCAGGTCCTGTCCCTGGGGAAGGTTGGCCATGCTGCGCCATTTGCTGGCTAAGCCGCTCCTGGAACAGTAACATATTACACTTTTTATCTTTGCTCTGTATAAGCTCTTTAACAAATACATAGATAAATATTGACAATAACTGTAACGAGAGCTTCCATAAGGCGGGGTGCTCGACTATGCTGCTTTGTCTTAGAAGTGAAAACAATGATGTAATATGTGCCAGTCAAAAGCAATAAAAAATTATAATTAAAAAGTCAACAAGAACATCGATGTGACAAAACCAGGTTTTTAAATGATTGGCAAAAGAGATTCATTTTCAACTGCTTTCTTCTATTTTTTGTAACAGAGACCTTGATCCTTGGGGCCACACAATCCCATGGGAGTCCTCCATAAACTCTTCCTACATATAAAGTTTGGTCACAGTATGTCAACCATAATTAAAGTTAGTACCAACCTGTATTCTATTTTTAGTAACAGTGACCTTGACCTAAGGGGGTCAATGAAAGGTCTCCATAAACTTGTCCTATATACCAAGTTTGGTCACTCTATGTCAACCATTACACAAGTTGTTCAGTACTAAACATTTTGTCATTTTTAGCAACAGTGACCTTGACCATAAGTCTTTGGGCCCAAAACATAATCTCATGAAAAAGTCTTTGGAAAAATCTTCATATATATACTAAGTTTGGCCGCAATATGTCAACCCTTTATCAATTAATTCAATACTAACCATTTTTTTTATAAATAGTTGCTTTGACCTTGACCTTGATCATAGGGACCTCAAACACAATCAGAAGAAAAGTCTCCATAAAATCTTCCTATATACCAAGCCTGGTCACTATATGTCAAACCTAGCTATTATTGGAGACACATGGTGACTTTGATGCTGCTCTGCAACCAGCCTGCCCACAAAATGAGGCACGTCATTATAATAAATAGTTCTCCCTTTGTAAAAATCTGGTTAAGTAAGTAAATAAATGAAAAAAAAAGTCAATCAAGGGCCATAATTTGTATAAAGGATAATATGGCGTTATGTAACCTTGTTGTAAGATGGTCGTCAATAATTCTGCGAAGAATTAAGTCGATTGAATGAAGGGTATAGAAGGTTTTTTTTATTAAATCCCAACTTACCCTAAAACTTGAACCTGCCCTAAAACTTAAATCTTAGTTCCTTAGTTAATCAGGGGCCATAACTTGTATTAAGGATAATATGAAGTTATGTAACCTCATTGTGTGATGGTCCTGAACAACTGTGTGAAGTATTAAGCCAATTGAATGAAGGATAAAGATATTATTAATAAATATCCCAACCTGCCCTAAAACTTTAACCTAAGTTCCAAAGTTAATCAGGGGCAATAATTTGTATTAAGGACAATATGGAATTATCTTACCTCATTAAGTGATTTTCCTGAACAACTGTGTGAAGTATTAAGTGAATTGAATGAAGGGTATTGTAGTTATAAGTGAAAATCCCAACTTGCCCTAAATTTTTAACCAGACACCTACGCTGGGGCGAGTAGTAAAGCCCTCCTTATTCTTCTAATAGTCGAGCCCTTAACAACAATTAAGTATTAGTAGCCTGACTTGATGAACATGGACATATGAATAAGATGATTCTGGGGATAATGGTCAGAATGAAGTCAGGGTGTACATGTGGAAAAAGCCTGTAAGTAGGCAAATGTTTTATAGGGTACAGGGCACAAGAATAAGTAAAGAAGACAAAGGTTGGAGGGCGTGTATACCTGTTGTTTCCCGCGGTAGTCCTGTATGGCTAGTTGGTGTTTGGTTCTCTGTTTCTTCATGGCGTCTAACTCCTTGTTGAGCATGCTCACTTCCTGGTTGGCCCGCTCCAGCTCCATCACATCCTGGGCAGGCATCTCCTGACCATTCTTCTTTGCCTAAGCACATAGTCCTTAACTGATTATGTTCTACTTACATGTTTATTAATCAACACATCATCAACTACTTACAGGTTAATTAATCAACTCATCATTTACTACATATAAGTCTATTACTATTTATCAACATTTTCATCTACTTCTTACTAATGTATTAACTAACTCATCATTTACTTCTTCTTAATTCATTAATCAACTCATCATCAACTATTTACAAGTATACTTATCATCAACTACGTTTATTAACCAACTCTCACTTACACATTTACTGATCAACACATCATCTACTACTTACAAGCCTATTTATTACCTCGCAATAATTTGTATCATTCAGAATTAAAAACTATCCACAAATAAAATAAAATTAAACAATTCCAATATTTAGGAAAATATTTTTCCTCTTACTTTTTTGAGGCAGCTCTGAGTGAAAGTTTCCAGTTACCCTGTTAAGTTGTGCAAGATTACCTGTCTATTCCTGGCATTAATGGCCTTCTTTGTACGTTTTTGCTTCTGTATTTGTTGCTCCAGGAACTTGACCCTCATGTCGAGGTACTCCCTCTGCTTCGTAAGCCAGTTCTCGTATACAAAATGCTGCTTGTCCATGTCTGGGGTGCCATCAACTAAAACAATACCAGCTTCTCAAATACCAAGTGGGAACCGCAAAGTTTGTTCCATGCAAACATTAAGTGAGAAAAATGTTTCAGCGCAAACAAAATGCCGGATTTGTAAGAAAAAAATACAGATTCTTTTGTATGGCAAGTGGACTTTCTCTTTAAATTCTGAAAAATGTGTGTGCTAAGTATGTGGCGAAAAACATAATCTTCAATCTTAGTTTCGTATCAAAACTGCAAAGATGACAAAGTTATTGAACAGACTGTGATCTTATCAAATCATTTGTACCTCATTTGTTAATATTGGCATTCAAACCTTACCAACAGGTCTTGTAGATATGTGTCACAGAATGTACCTGTTAAAGTTAAGTTAATAAATGCTTTCTTGGTTCAAAATATCCCCAGAGTTACAGATTAGCTGCGTATTCACATAAATATGCAATTAAAATCATAGAAAACCCAATTGTTTTAAATATGGATGTGTAACAAAAGGCATAAGAAAAGGCAGAATACGCAATTAATTTAAAAAGGAGGGGTAATGAATTAAAAATGAAAATTGGGAACTCATTTTTGTCTAAATTGCCAAAGTTCATTCGATTTATTTAATTCAGTCAAAAATATATATTGGTTTCCTAATTGCCTGATCATTTTTCGGAAGCAAGTCTGAAATCTTCGAAGACTGCAGGGTTTGCCTAAAGAAGTTTTCCTTTGATAAACAAGTAAATAAGACTATATAGGATTATACAGGGATGCAGGTGGAAACTCACATGTTATTTGCAACTTTTCCTGTGAAGATGTCAACAAGGACAAGAGCTGTCACAGTATGTGACATTGACCTATGAACAAGGTCAGTACATGAAAAGTTGATCTTGCCTTTACGTGTCAAATACATATGGCAAGTTATTTTAAATTGCCTCTGAACATAAAAAAATACCACCCATACTTGACAACCTACACTGTTATGTCCTTATATTCAGCATTCCATTGTGAATAAACACTAAGAGTATCTTTCACCTTAGAGGTAGGGACATGGGTCTTGCATGCAACACATCGTCTTGGTATGTCAAACACATGTGGCATGTTATTTTAAAATCTGCCCATACCAGAGAAAGTTACAGCATGGACACGACAAACTATATTCTGTGTCCTTATATGCAGCATTCCATTGTAAATAAACACTAAGTGTGACCTTGAACTTAGAGGTAGGGACATGGGTCTTGCAAACGACACGTCGTCTTGGTATGTGGAACACATGTGGCAAGTCATTTTAAAATCTGCCCATACAAGAATAATTTACAGCACAGACACAACAACCTATACTCTATGTCCTTATATATGCAGCATTCCATTGTGAATAAACACCTAAGTGTGACCTTAACCTTAGAGGTAGGGACATGGGTCTTGCACACGACACGTCATCTTGGTATGTGGAACACATGTGGCAAGTTATTTTAAAATCTGTCCATACAAGGGAAAGTTACAGCCACGACATCACAACCTATACTCTATGTCTTTATATGCAGCACTCAATTGTGAATAAACACCTAAGTGTGACCTTGACCTTAAAGGTAGGGACACAGATCTTGCACGCGACACGTCATCTTGGTATGTGGATCACATGTTGCAAGTTATTTTAAAATCTGTCCATACAAGGGAAAGTTACAGCCCGGACACGCCAACCTATACTCTATGTCCTTATATGCAGCACTCCATTGTGAATAAACACCTTAGTGTGACCTTGACCTTAGAGGTAGGGACACAGCTCTTGCACGCGACACATCGTCTTGGTATGTGGAACAAATGTGGCAAGTTATTTTAAAATCTGTCCATAGAAGGGAAAGTTACAGCCCTGACATGACAACCTATACTCTATGTCCTTATATGCAGCACTCCATTGTGAATAGCCACCTAAATGTGACCTTGACCTTAGAGGTAGGGACACCGGTCTTACACGCGACACGTCGTCTTGGTATGTGGAACACATGTGGCAAGTTATTATAAAATCTGTCCATACAAGGGAAAGTTACAGCCCGGACACACCAACCTATACTCTATGTCCTTATATGCAGCACTCCATTGTGAATAAACACCTAAGTGTGACCTTGACCTTAGAGATAGGGATACAGCTCTTGCACGCGACACATCATCTTGGTATGTGGAACACAGGTGGCAAGTTATTTTAAAATCTGTCCATACAAGGGAAAGTTACAGCCCGGACACGATATCCTATACTCTATGTCCTTATATGCAGCACTCCATTGTGAATAGCACTAAGTGTGACCTTAACCTTAGAGGTAGGGACACGGGTCTTGCACGCGACACGTTGTCTTGGTATGTGGAACACATGTGGCAAGTTATTTTAAAATCTGTCCATACAAGGGAAAGTTACAGCCCGGACACAAGTTATCGGACACACAGATGGACGGACGGACGGTGCAATTTTAATATGCCCACCTTTGGGGGCATAAAAGAGGTCGAAAAAAAATAAATACTACCAACCCAGTCAAACTTGCTAACATCTTATCTAAACCCAACATCATCATCGGAAATAGTTTGTGAAATATCAGAAACAATAATAAAGGATTCTGTGCTCTCATGGGATGCTAAAGGAATTGCAGGGTCAATAATCAACCAGCTTCTTAGCGATATTGACTCATGGCAAGTTGAAAGCCAAAACACATATGGGTATGTTTACTATGTAAATACAAGCAAATAATATTCCAAACAGTTGATTTCTTTACAAATAATTTAAATGATTATGCTATCATTTGGAATCGTAATGAACAAAGTTATGACATTTTCTGATCTTTAAGCTGCACTAGCACAGATTAAGAGTTTTGACAAAAAATAAATTTTTGGAATGAACATATTTTCGTGCTAACTTCAGGAAACTATTGGAATTTGACTCTTTGTATATATATTTTATCACAAATATATAGGAGTAATATGTTGTTAAAAGATGGGGAATGACAGCCCTGTATGTTCATGATATTTGTTGACTTACAAAATAAAGTTTTTTTAATTTTTATCCATAGGTGAAGAACTTGCTAAGGAAACCCTGGCAGATTGGCAGTCTAAGAACTTACCCCTGGCTAGATATCAGCACAGTGTATATGTGCATGACAATGAAATGTGCAACATGTTTGAAGCTGAAAAAGCTGAAATTGACTAGTGTTTGGACTGAAGAAGGAACTACTAATATACAAATATACAAATAAAGTAGGGATGGCAACGAGTAGTAAAATTAATACTCGAGTACTCGGACGATCGTTCGATCGAGTACTCGGGTACTCGATTACTCGGTCAAATTGAATATGTGTTCGCGAGGACAAGATTGTGTACCGATACATGTATCGTAAATGGCGTATATTGTGCGTTGGTCGTATTATTGGTCATTTTCACCTTTAAAGTAAACTACATTACGTATTTTAACAAAACAAATGATATAAAAAGAAAACAAATGTTGTTTCAGGCTTTTAATTTGTTTTATTCGTTTCATTTTATACAAGTATGCACTGCAGAAATGAACAACAATCAGAATTTCAATGAACAAAAATTAATAGCATACATAAAAAAGTGAACGAAATTCAATACGAAGTTCAGTTTTTTGGTTGTTTACTCTACAAATTTTTTTTTTTAAATGACAGTTTTTCCTACTGTGTAATTGTTGTTTACCTCATAAATATTCATAATTCTTGATTCAAAATATCAACCAATCATATGATAATCATTGCAAAAATAATTAAAATACGCCTATTAAGAAATCAACTCTCGCAACGGTCGATACAACACAAGGCAACACTCTCGCGCAACATAGTGCCAACGAGAGTGACTCAGTACAAGCTATCATAGCTTTCTTCACAATCGTTGTAAAACATATAATGTTTAAACTAATTGGTATACCATAGCATTGTGTAGGTGAAAGTACCGCTATCAAAACTTCGCTAATTGACATTAGTGCTAATTTGAAATAGTGGTCCTTTGTTGACAGTTTGCAACTATCACAACAACTGTCAACTAATTGATTGATGTCAATTGTATACAAAGCGGGGATTAGAGGGACCGTAAATTGTCCTTTTGGCAACTAACCAGATCTGATATTTTGTCTGTAAATCGTGTATTTGGTGATTTTTATAGATTTTTTAAAAAAAATCCGAGTACTTGAGTAGTGATTTGGTACTCGAGTACTCGGACGTTCGATCGAGTACTCGAGTAATCGGGTACTCGTTGCCATCCCTAAAATAAAGTAGTCTTAAAAGGCATAATGACAGTGAAGAGCACAGACGAGCAGTTGAAGAACTTAAACAAGAGGCACATCAGTGCCTGTGCTCCACTGGCCAAAAGGTTCAAGCAAAGACCACCTAACGAACATTTTCGTCAAGTTTCATAGAAATACAATCATCAATTTTTGAGGAGAAGTTATTTATTTATTTTTTTACTTTAATAGCTCTGGCTGCCATGTTGTGCAGTGGACCGAAATGATTTGGGCAATTTGAGTAAAGGAGCACCAAACAAACATTTCTGTCAAGTTTTATCGAAAAAAGGTCATCGGTTTCGACGACAAGTCGTATAAAGTTTTTTTTATTTTTTAGCTCTGGCAGCCATGGTGTGCAGTGGACTGGAACCATTTAACAAATTTTGGTTAATGACCACCCAAGGAACATTTCTGTCAAGTTTCATCAAAATCTGATCATCGGTTTCTGAGGAGAAGTGGTGTAAAGGTTTTTCCTATTTTTAGCTCTGGCTGCCATGTTGTGCAGCGGACCGGAACCATTTGGGCAATTTTGGTTAAAGGGCATCCCGATGAACATTTATGTAAAGTTTCATCAAAATCTGATAATCGGTTTCTGAGAAGATGTAGTTTAATGTTTTTTTCTATTCTTAGCTCTGGTGCCCATGTTGTGCAGCAGACCAGAACTGTTTGGGCTATTTTGGTTAAGGACTACCCAAGTAACATTTCTGTCAAGTTTCATTGCAATACGATCATCGGTTTCTGAGGAGAAGTCGTTTAAAGGTTTTTCTATTTTTACCTCTGGGGGCCATCTTGTGCAGTGGACTGAAACCATTGAAGCAAATTTGATAAAGGACCATCCAAGGAACATTTCTGTTAAGTTTCATCAAAATCTGATCATCGGTTTCTGAGAAGATGTTCTTTAAAGGTTTTTCTATTTTTTTGCCCTGGCAGCCATGTTGTGCAGCGGACCGGAACCATTTGAGCAATTTTGGTTAAGGACCACCCAAGGAACAATTCTGTCAAGTTTCATCAAAATCTGCCAATCCGTTTCAGAGGAGATGTCGTTTAAAGATTTTGCTATTTTTAGCTGTGGCGGCCATATTGTGCAATGGACCAGAACCATTTGAGCAATTTTAATAAAGGACCACCCAAGGAACATTACTGTCAAGTTTCATCAAAATCTGCCGAACCGTTTCAGAGGAGATGTCGTTTAAAGATTTTGCTATTTTTAGCTCTGGCGGCCATATTGCGCAATGGACCGGAACCATTTTAGCAATTTTGGTAAAGGACCACCAAAGGAACATTCCTGTGAAGTTTTGTCAAAATCCGCTTATCAGTTTCAGAGGAGATGTCGTTTAAAGTAAAAGTTTACGCACGCACGCACGCACGCACGCACTCACGACGGACAATCTGTGACGACATAAGCTCCATGGCCTTCGGCCAGTGGAGCTAAAAATGTACACTTGAGAAAACAAGAGGGTCCTGAAGGCCCTGTATCGCTCACCTGATCCAACTCAAGTGCGAAATAAGTGTTTTCTGGGCGAGGGCAATTGTGACAGGGGGCTAGATCCTTCCTAGTGACCAAGTTTTTTTTTAATATCACGGATGATTTTTTTAATATCATGGATGACCCAGTTGCAAACCTTACCATGCCAGGTTTCATATAGATAAAGTAGAAAATATGGCCTCAACAGTGTTTTAACAATGTTTTCTATGATTTGACTTTGTGACCTAGTTTTTGAACTCAGGTTACCCAGTTTCAAACTTGACATAGACTTCATAAACACAAACATTCTGACATAGTTTCATGGTGATCAAAGATAGAATGTAACCTCCACAGTGTTTACAAAGTTTTTCTATGATTTGACCTAGTGGCCTGGTTTTTGACCTCTGATTACCCAGTTTCAAACTCTACCTAAAAAATAACATTCTAATCAAGTTCCATGAACATATGGTCATAAATGTGGCCTCTAGAGTGTTAACATGCTTTTCCTATTATTTGACCTGGTGACCTAGTTTTTGACCGCACATGAACCAGATTCGAACATGGCCTAGAGCTAATCAATATAAACATTCTGACTAAGTTTCATGAACATACAGTCATAAATGTGACTCTAGAGTGCTAACAAGCTTTTCCTATGATTTGACCTTATGACTTGATTTTTGACCACACATGACCCAGATTCAAAATTGAGTTAGAGATTATTAATATAAACATTCTGACCAACTTTCATAAAGATACAGTTATAAATGTGACCTCTACATTGTTAACAAGCTTTTCCTTAAATTTGACCTGGTGACCTAGTTTTTGACTGCAGGTGACCCACATTCGAACTTGGTTTACAGCTAATCAATATAAATATTCTGACTAAGTTGTCCTCTAGGTTGTTAACAAGCTTTTCCTTAAATTTTACCTGATGACCTAGTTTTTGACCGCACATGACCAAGATTCAAACTTGGCCTAGAGCTAAGCAACAAATGCATTCTGACTAAGTTTCAAGAACATACAGTCATAAATGTGACCTCTAGAGTGCTAACAAGCTTTTCCTATGATTTGACCTGGTGACCTAGTTTTTGACCGCACATGACCCAGATTCAAACTTGACCTTAAATTATTAATATTAACATTCTCACCAAGTTTACTGAAGATACAGTCATAAATGTGACCTCTATAGTGTTAACAAGCTTTTCCTTTAATATGACCTGGTGACCTAGTCTTTAACCCCAGATGACGCAATATCGAACTTTTCCAAGATTTTATTGAGGGTAACATTCTGGCCATGTTTCATTAAGATTGTGCCAAAATTGTGACATCCAGAGTGTTAACAGTCAAATTGTTGATGATGGACGACTGACACAGACGACGGACACAGGGTGATCACAATAGCTCACACTGAGCACTTCGCGCTCAGGTGAGCTAAAAATACAAGGAGAAGAAGCAAGTTCTAAAGATGAATGTGAAATTGAAATGAAAGTAGCCAAAGAAGATGAAATACTGTTAAACACAGTATACTTTGCAGCTAAGTCTGAAATCCCATCTTCCAATAACAACGGGCTTCTTGAGCTTCAATCTGCAAATGGCATTTCTACTTTGTACAAAATCTTGAGCTATGATACTGTTACAGATGTGCAAAAATCAATCAGCAAGACATTGAAAGACAATGCTGTTGGTGAAATAAAAGATTCAGAGTTCTTTGGAATAATGTAAGATGAATCTACAGATGTAGGCAATGAAAAGAGATGGAGTATATGTGTGAGATATGTGAAAGAAGGAAATCCTGTCACAAAGTTTCTGTGCAATACTGACATTGATGATGGCTGTGTTCATACTCTTGTCAACTGTGTAATGACTAACTTGACAAATCTGGACTTAAACATGTTAAAATGTACATCATTAGCCACTGAAAGACAGGAGCAGGAAAACAGATACAATCTAAATATTCCCCCTTCTGTGCACAAACTCGCTGTGTGGCGCATAGACTTAACCTTGCATGCAGTGATACCATCAAGAAAAAATTACCTGGGACAAATTCAGCTCATTATACTTTTTCATAAGTGCTAGCAGCACCTGTGCCCTTACACTAAAGAAAATATAGTCTGTTCTTGAAGAGCCTGACCTCACTATAAAGGAACCACACTCAATCAGGTGGCTAGGACTTAAGAAAGCAGTGGAGGCTGTTTATGAAAGCTTTGCTTCAGTAGTTGCCACTTTGTCAAAGTTTGCAGCAGACAAGAATGATGTGGCAAAAGGTCTTCTGAAGTATTTTAACAACTACAAGGCTGCTCTTGTAACTGCTTTCATGTTTGATGTACACTCTGAAATTGCCTCCCTGAGTTGTACATTTCAAAAGGAGAACCTGCTATTCAGTGACGTATCACCTGCCCTAGAAGCAACCTTATGGGCCCTTGAAAACTTCAAAAGACATGATGGAAAAGCCATGAAGAAAATGAAAGCAGACATTATCATTGAAGACAATTACGCGAGATGCAATGGTGCGAAAATGTCTTTTAGTTCCACCATGGATTTAGAATTTCAAGCTCTCCAAACAAGTTACTTAAAGAAAATGCAGAAAAACATGAAAGAGTGATTTACAGGCACAGGCGCTGAACTCTTGACTGTTTGAAGCACAGATTGTGAACGAGAGCTCAAGTGAGACATGCAGAGAGGCATTGCCTCATTTAGGAACTTTCTACAATTATTAACTTTCTACAATTATTAAAAGACTGTGAAAACAGTTCAAAGGGATCTTGTAGCTGGAACTGTTAAGGAAAAAAGAGAAGTTGCACCGTTATTGGACCCTGCAGAGCTTGGGCAAGAATGGCCCAAGCTAGAGGAAATGATAAGAGGTTCATATAAGGGTCTTAACACCAAGATTCTTTGCAGACGCATCATACTGCTTCATAACAAAACCTTACTGAACTTCCATCTTAGCCCGGATTGCTCTGTGCGTGCAATTAACTAGTGTTGACTGTGAACGCAGCTTCAGCACTCAAAATAGATTGAAGAACAAGTTCAGGGCTGTCTTCGGAACTGAGAAATTAGATGTGCTTCTGACCATTAGCTAGGGCCAGATTTTGGGTCATACAACCTAAACCAAGCCATCCGACATTGGCACAGGAAGATGAGAAGGAAGTCTAGGCACCTCACAAAATACATGCAGAGTGCAAAGAAACTAAAGATTAATTGATTCCCAAAATTTACAGATCAAACAAAAGATTACATTTTACATTTTTGTTATGAACTTTTACATTTTTCTGATATTTGCATAAGTATGTATCATCAGATTTGTTATAAGTGAAAAATCAAAGTTACCTGTTTTACTAAATTTGCTATAAAGCCTTCTTTAAATGTTTCATACAATAGCCACTAAATACCATGCATGTTATTTCCTATTTGTGATTTTTTCATTTGAGAAAAAAAAAAATCAAATTAAATTTGGTTATTCATAAAAAACATTGTTTTTCGACATTTCTTCATTCTTTTTGGTATATTCAAACAATTGCTTTTATTGTGGTAAGTCTTGTTTTGGAGTAAGAGCACATCTTTAAAAATACACAGTGTTCTGACTATTATTGCCTTAATGCCATAGCTACTTTAGTCAATGTGTGTTGTGGGTTATAGTCATAATGATATACTTTGTATATGTCATATGAGTGTGTGGAGTCCGAAGGACTCCACGCGTACTTTGAACAGCCCAATTGCGTTCATATCCCCGATTATGACATCAACTCCGCAATTCATTCCTTATATTTACAACAATGGTTCATTATTTTATTCAAGAAACGTTAAAAAATACTTCATTTCATTTCGGATCACCTTTCAGTAATCATTTTTCACCCATTCTGTAAATAGGACGACCGGACTGTTACCGGAAACATTTGTTTTCAAATGACGTCACAATAACACGGGAAAAGATCAACCACTTGAAATCACTTATAAACGTAAAATTGAAACACTTTTGGCAACAAAACGTTTAAAATATAATAACTAAGCACTTTTTAAAATGTTGATTTATATTTTAAGTGACCTGCTGACACAATACAAACAATAACAAGATCAATAGTTTTCATGTATATTTTGTTATGCGATGAATTGCAATCCGAACATTTCCGAAGATGTTGCGTTCACCGATTGATGAACGCAGTTGCCGAAAAGCAGGTCATTTCAGGAATGGAAGTTGAGGTGTAAATATTCATTGTTGTTACTCAATTAATTAAAATCAAAATGATTGGGTAATAAAAACTGGAAATACTCGGTTAAAAAGTGAGAGACCCAATTCTTTTCAAAACTATGGAGCAATACTCAATCGCATTGGAAAACTTATCTGTAACTTTGATCCCTTTTTCTTACTTATATTTGATAAGAACAATCAAAAAGTCAATAGTCGACCAATAACATTAAAACAGTTTCCACACCGAAAAAATAATAATCATATTATACTTAGTTGTGGAAAAACCCAATAATCATTATTGTAGGTCTATATCGTTTCAGTAAGTAATGAGGGTTTTGGTCCATATTTTATCTTCTACAACTATTTTTAACAGCTGATTAGTCTTTAAAGTGACACTCTTATTCAAAATCAATATATACACATGTAAAACAAACATAATTTAGAGTGATAAACCTTTAAATGGCTATTAAATAATACATTTATGGAAAATATTAATTACTGATAACAATATTGTACCCTTGCAGAAATTATTTCAATGTATTTTCAGATCCTAACAATTCCTAAGATTTCTTAGCAATTACCAATGTTTTCTCATTTGCAAAACATTGGAATTCTTTGGAATAGACAATCCTAACAAATCCAAAGAATTCTTTAGACTTCTTTAGATATTTAAATTGGCAAAGAAAGAAAAGATAGGAATAATAATCCAAACATATCCTATCTTTTCTGAATTGGAAAAAGTTATCTTTACTTAGAAATGAAATCATTTTTTTGTAAAATGAAAATCCAAACATTTGGATTAGTAGGAATCTAGTATCATGACATTGAGCTATGTGCTCAACTTACTCTATAAGTTATGAATTCAACAGTTTCCTTTTTCAGATTTTTTTCAGTATAATGTCCAATGTTTACCAATGGTATTGATTAATATTTGGGAGGATTATTTTGTTATCACCTGTTGCACAGAATTCATCAAAACATCAGTCCATGAGGTATTTTCATGAACATAACTTCTTGAACTTGAATCATCGAAGTTTAATGACGACCAGCAGAATATAATAAGATGCATCAACAATAGGCAGGTAGTTGAGGTAGCTGTGGTTACAACTGACTGGTGCATTTAGAGTTAAGATTATAAATTAAAAAAATAACATGCTTAAAGAAAATTCCATATCAAAATAACATGAACATTAAAATTAAATCTATTTGAATTAAAGCACCACATATATCATATGTATCATGCAAGGTGCCATGGATTGTTCCACTCACAGGTGCTCGTCACATTGCCTGGTTACAGTAATATATTTTTTATATATTTTTTTTTTAATATTTACTTTAAAATTATTACTAACTTTTTTTGTGAAAATTTGTGGAATATTTTTTAAAATGACATATTCACTATCTTGACCAAAAAAATAAAATAAAAAAAATATATAAAAAAATATTTTACTGTATCAAGGCAATGTGATGAGCACCTGTGGTCAACACTGGTTAGTTAGGTGTCAAACAGGTTTAATGTACCTTCTTTCTAGGTTCACTAAACTAAAAACAACCCTACAATCATTGACAATGACACAAGGCGATGTCCAGAGTATTTCTTCCAACTTCCAGTATTGCTTACATCTTCATTAATTAGAAATAAAATAAGATGGATCATGATCTCTGAGAATGGGGGAAAATGCAATTGATTTGCTTGTAATCTATTGTCTCTCAAATATTTACAAAATAGCCATATTCTAACTTAACTATATTCTAACAGTTACGCATTTAAGACGAAATGCTCTTGACACTGGCGGAGATAATTTCGAAGTCCCGCCATGTTTGTCGAAATGATGCGCCAAATAAACTGAAGATTTGTTTCATTTATTTAAGGTAAGTTCAAGCCAAGTACTAAGGAGTATAATTCAATAACTTTTATAACAATCTTTTACACTAACATTATTGTATAAAATAACATACTAGCAACATTTTGAAGTAATGAGCAAATATGTTTTGTTGTAATACATTTTCGCAACAAACGTAAGAAAAACATTTGTGTAGAATCACATTTTAATGATTGTTTTAGACTAGCATACAGCTCATACTTCATTGTTATATATTTTAACAGCTATTATATTTGTTTCTTAATCCATGTAAGCTATTTTTGTCTAGAAAAAGGATCAATTGTTATAATAAAGGACCAGCAGCGATGCAAAAGTGGATGGGGAAGGTCAAAAACTAAAACGTTTAAAAAAGTCAATGTTTTATATAGTTTTGAGGAACGATCTTTTTGGGGAGTGAAACATATATTATTGGGGACATGTTTTGGGGTAGTAAGGAGTTAACAAATTTTACAATAGAGGATTAATATTTTGGATAAAAAAACCTTTCACATTTATTCAGAAAAGTGTGTTGACATTATCACATTGTTAATATGTCAAAATGCCCCAGACTACCTATTCAACAATGTTGTGAGTTCTTTATCATATCTTGTCAAATAAAAAAGTTCTTCAGGAAAATAATGAAAAGTAGTGGATGAGAAATCATTTCCAGGTTAAAATATGCAAATATCTTTTTAAATATAGCTGCAATCAATACAAAGCCCCAAGACATTGTTGATTGGACAGTTTCAATAAATATGACTCAGGAATATACTCTTTTTGTTTAAAGACATTATAGCATTTTGATTTGAAATCTGATAAAATCTTATTTCATGAAATATGCTTAACTCTTAATTACATTTCTCATGTTGCAATGGATAAAAGGGTATGAATCATGCCTGTTAAATACGGAACCTCAAAACTAAGAAGAAATTGATTTTTTTAACATTTTAAATTTTGGTCCATTAATGGACTATTGCATCGCTGCCGACCCTTGATCTTTTAAACAAACAAATTCGTTGAATTGATATCCCCCGCCTGATTAGGCAAAGTTCATGGATTGAAAATGAAAAGTAGGTGGAATACTAATCTGACCAATCACTACCATGATATGGTTCATGACAAGATTTTTCTAAGATTTGACCTTGTGAACTAATTTTCGATCATATGTGATGCTGTTTAATATACATCCAAGAGTTCATCAAGGAAAACATTTTGATTAAGTTTCATGAATATTTGACCATGTATAATGCCTCTAGTTTGTTCCAAAGATTTTTCTAAGATTTGAGCTTGTGACCTAGCTTTTGACCCCATGTGACCCACCTTTACAAGTGGTCCATATTTCATCAAAGGGTACATCCTGACCAAGTTTGAACATAATCTGACCAATCATTACCATGATATAATTCCTGACAAGATTTGACCTGGTGACCTAATTTTCAATCATATGTGACTCAGTTTTATATATGTCCAAGAGTTTATCAAGGAAAACATTTTGATTAAGTTTCATGAATATTTGACCATGTATAATGCCTCTATTTTTTTCCGAAGATTTTTCTAAGATTTAACCTTGTGACCTAGTTTTTGACCCCATGTGACCCACTTTTACAAGCGGTCCATATTTCACCAAAGGGTACATCCTGACCAAGTTTAAACATAATCTGACCAATCATTACCATGATATAGTTCCTCACAAATTTTTTCTAAGAATTGACCTAGTGACCTAATTTTCGATCATATGTGACCCACTTTTATATACGTCTAAGAGCTCATCAAGGAAACATTTTGATTAAGTTTTATGGATATTTGACCGTGTATAATGACTCTAGTTTTTTCCAAAGAATTTTCTAAGAATTGACCTAGTTTTTGACCCCATGTGACCTACTTCAACAAGTGGTCGAGATTTGTCCAAGGGGAACATTCTGACCAAGTTTGAACATTTTCTAACCAATGCCTACCAAGGTATGGTTCCGGACGGACGAATGGAAGGACAGATGGAAAGACGGACGGAAGGACAATGCCATAATATCCCCCTCCTGAAACCTTACCATTTGGCGGGGGATAATAACCACTATGCAAGCAAATTATAATTAAGTGTCTGAAATGTTGTTTCGTCTATTTTAGCCGGCCTAAGGAAGCTAACAAACAAATCATCAGTCCACAAAAGAATCAACCAGTGAAGGAGAAAAACATTCAAAGCCGTAAATTGCATGATCCATCAGTGAGTGGACAATTTTTCAAAGTACATGGTAAGATTTTCATTCTGATTTTGAAAACAATATAGTGGATGGGTGGAGTGGATTTTATTTGTAACCGACAAACACGAATGAGAATCTTTAAAAAAATATCAGACTCAATAAATTTGAGCTCTTTGGTTCGAAGGAATAAAATAAGCTATCATTAACAAGAGCTATCACTGAAGGTGATTAATATCCCAGAACGCCGCCCTGATATGAAATTGCACTCAACTATTTGGAAAGCCAACCTATAAATGACAACTTCATTTTATGGACCATCGTCAGTTATTCATTTGATTATGTTTCAAAAAGTTAGACAAAAGGCTTTAAACAATATCAGTGATGCTAATATTGAGATGTTAATACTGATTTATTGGATGTTCTAAAGCACAGAATATACGATTGCCTATGACAATCTATAAATGAGTTAAGTTACTTCTTTTCAAGTTATGCTCCGGACAAGAAAAAAGTAGCAAAGGGCAATAACTCTGTAATTGGCTGAAATAGAATAGCAGTTCCTGTACACTGCACTTCCTCTCATTATGATCTATCACTGTATGAAGTTTAATTAAATTCCATACGAAAGTTTTCAAGTTATGCTCCGGACAAGAAAAAGTAACAAAGGGCAGTCACTCTGTAATTAGCTGAAATAGAATTGCGGTTCCTGTACACAGCACTTCCTCTCATTATGATCTATCACTGTATGAAGCTTTATTAAATTCCATCCAATAGTTTTCAAGTTATGCTTCGGACAAGAAAAAAGTAACAAAGGGCAATAACTCTGTAATTGGCTGAAATAAAATTACGGTTCCTGTTCACTGCACTTCCTCTCATTATGATCTATCACTGTATGAAGTCTTATTAAATTCCATCCAATAGTTTTCAAGTTATGCTCTGGACAAGAAAAAGTAACAAAGGGCAGTAACTCTGTAATTAGCTGAAATAGAATCGCTGTTCCTGTACACTGCACTTCCTCTCATTATGATCTATCACTGTATGAAGCTTTATTAAATTCCATCCAATAGTTTTCAAGTTATGCTCGGGACAAGAAAAAAGTATTAAAGGCCATAACTCTGTAATAAGCTGAAATAGAGTTATGGTTCTTGTGGACTGCACTTCCTCTCATTGTGCCTTACTATTGTATGAAGTTTCAATAAATTCGATCTCGTAGTTTGCAGGTTAATGTCTGGAAAAAAAATTGACCGCAAAAAAACAAGTAAAGGGCAATAACTCAGTAATAAGCTAAAGTAGAGTTATGGTTCTTAAACACTGCACTTCCTCTCATTGTGCTTTACTATTGTATGAAGTTCTAATGAATTCCAACCAGTACTTTTCAAGTTATACTTCGGACAAAAAAAGTAACAAAGGGCAATAACTCAGTAATAAGCAAGAATAGAGTTATGGTTATTGTACACTGCACTTCCTCTCATTATGCTCTACCATTGTATGAAGTTTAATCCAATTTCATCTAGTAGTTTTTAAGTTATGCTCCGGACAAGGTAAATTGCAACGGACCGACAAACCGACGGACGGACCGACCGACCAACCACAGGGTGACTCAAATATACCCCCCTTTAAACTTCCTTTGTCGGGGGTATAATTAATATACCTGCGTCATTGAAATCTTAATTCACACTGATCTGATAGCCAACTTGCCATTAGTTATTGGAAAATGTTGGCATTACAAATAAAAAAGAAAATATTTTTCAGGTTGGAAGATGGATGTCAAAGTCTCAGACAAAAGCTTCCAGAGTTAAGAAAAGATCACTTCAACAAAAACATGCACGAGAAGAATGACAGCAAAAAATCTTTTCGCAGATGCATTTCGTCATCAAGTGTATAAGGAAAACGGACCTGTCTACAGCAAGCAATTAAATGGCTCCTTACTAATTGTGTTGTGTCATAAAAAAATAAAACTGTTATAAATGGACGTATAGGAATGATGAAATTATTACCCTGTTGCAAATAACATTAACTATTAGTGGGAGTTCATGAACATGATTTGTCCAAATTGTCATTCATGAATAGTTCATGTTATTCTCAACAAGCACACACCAAGTCACTGACATGGATAATTAATTTGCTGGACTAAAAAAGCTTGATACATGGAAAATGACAAATGCGAATCAATTAATACGCTGTTGTTCTAGAACCAAAATAACAATTGTGTAACTAATTTTATCAGTAAATACAAAACTGTGAGTCTGATGCAAAAAATAAAGTCATTAATAACTAAGCATTTAAGCTCCAGAATGACCTTTATGAACCATTAATGAACAGGTCCATACATATTGTTTCTTAAATACAATAACTTTATAAACTGTGTTAGTTTGAATTTTTTATCCATGTTTTCATGCACATTGGTTGAAAGTACATGTTTATATAATGATATAATTAAGGAGAGATAACAGTTTTACTTGTGTTCATGCTGTAAGAGCGCAGTAGGGCATGTGAGCTAATTTCATAAAGCATGTTGGAGCATCTTTGGTCATTTGCTTGCTTACCCTACTGCGTTCATACAGCATTAACCTTTTACTTCATAGATACGCAATTTTACTTATCTATCCATAGCTTCATAGATACGGATCTTAACGTTTTATCGATAGCTTCATAGATACGTAATCCTACGTATTCGTAATGTAGGGGCATTTATTTTCATACCTGATGCTTGTTTATTCGCTATCAATTCATATTCATGAAGTATAAACAAGGATAAATACAATGCACTAAAAAAACACTATGTTACTATTAAAAGAATTTCGGAAAATCGCGAAATTAGGTCACTGGTATCAAAGATGCGTAAAACATTGACTGCGCAGGTTTGTGGGCATTCCTGTCTCGTTTTCCTCGTGAAAATTTACACAATACTGCAAGTTATAATTAACTACCAATAATACAACTATATTTTATAGATCATGCGCCTGACGTCACAGGTCATGGTTCGGAAACGTGTCAAAATGTTGGCCATGTTGGATAAACAAAAAATCATCTGGCTTGTATAAACAAAGGCCATAAATCATTATATGGGACATATGTGTCATTTCTGTTTCGCTAATCCGGTCATAAAAATGCCCATCTGCTTCTACAAATTGAAAGTAAGTACAAATGTGTTATAAAATAATGACTATCCCTATTGTTAAACTTTGACATGACCCAATTTAACATCGATCAGCTGTTGAAACATGTGTTTTCTAATACACAAGAATGCAATGTAGAGCTAATTTTTGCCCTTGTAAACTTCAGTTTAAAACAGCATTCCTGAATAATGCCATTTATATTTCAGTGTTTGTCTGACGAATCGGAACATTCTGGCTTCGATCAAAATGAGTTTGAGTACGACGTCGAGATGGCGAATTCGGACCTCGGCGTCACGCACACAAGGATACGAGAAATGAAGATTTTTAAAATCAAACCCAATTATGACAATACCTGGACATGCAATAAACGATATAAATTTAGTAAACAACAACATGCAGGCCCCATTTAGTAGTTGAATAATAACTTCATTTGTTCATTGTTTTAATAACCGAAAGTTATACATACTGTGACTGTTGATCAACTTTTTTTTTTTTCTGTTTCATATACATAAATATATACCGTGCTTCTTTGTTGTGAATTATTTTTTAATTCTGTCCATCTTTGTTTCAATTCAGGTTGCATTAAATGAATTATAAAAATATGTTGTTTATATAATATTTTGTGTTATGTTTGATAAATAAAAGTGTAATAAAAATTAATTTTCATCAAATTTGACATATTTTTCTATTTATTTATGAATATCATGCGGAAATAATTTAGATAACAAAATAAAATTTATATGACAGGATTGGAAATTTAATTCTCTATAAACTTTACATTGATGACTTATTGATTAAACCAAAAGAAATACTAAGAAAATAGGTTTGTAATACATGAGGGTTAAAATTCCAATAATATCAATAATCTCCTATGAAGTAGGGGTACTGATATGAACTGATAAGCCATACACTGGCAGCCTGAAATGGCTTAGGTTTACATGAAGTAAAGGGTTAAAGCAGTAAAATCTGAGCAATACTTATAATTTTAATACATAATGAAAAGAATGTTCATTGCGGTTAAACAGCAGCAGTATTTTTTATCTCGTTCTGTGCGTATCACAGGCACAAAAAGGACTTGCAGTTGACTCTAGATTGATCATGCAGTTGAAGACCTTTGCCAACAGTTATGTATTAAATAATGCAATTGAGTATTTGTTCTTTTAGAAATGTAACCAACAACATATGTTTGTATGAAAGAATAGCTGATTTTGTAATGTATAATAATATATTTGTTTTAAATGACTACTCCTTAATTAAGAAAAGTAATCTACATTTCATGATCAAATGGAATTGGTTACCTAAAACTGGAACTTACAAGAAAGTGTTTTCTATTTTCTTGTTTTCATAATAGTGGTTGACATTTTGAACAAGAAAGTTATAATGTACCTTTTGATATTAAATGGTTTTCTAAGACATGTGCAACTTATAACATGACATGTTGTCTGTAAATTTGTCTCAGTGTGTTCACAGGCATTCTGGTGAACAGGCTTTATCCCTCATCATTTTGTAAAACATTGGATTACTTAAGAATTCGGTAGATATAAAATGATAAGAAAACCTAAGAATTCTTGGGAACTCCTAACAAACCTATGTTTTCCAATTTGTCTCCAATTAGTAAAAACCCAATGCTTTCCAATGTTTTCCATCTAGAAATACATAGGAAAAGATTATGCATCCAGGTTCAGTTCAGAATACTTAGGAAAACATAGGATTAAGGGGCCAATACCGCCCATGTTTTCCAAAGTATTCCAACTCTTTATTCCTGGGAATAGATAAAAAAAGATTGGTAATTCAAAGAATTAAATCCTAAGATTTCTTAGGATATTCTTACCAATACTTAGGAAATCCAATTAAATTTCTGAATTGGTTATCTTGTATTTAATAGCTGAAAACACAAAAATATTAAATGATTGGTAAGTGCGAAAAGATTAACTATGATCTACTAACGTTTCATAAGGTAGAAATACCGTGTTTTCTGCACCTTTTCGAAATAAACTTGGTATCCTTCATAAGAACCAATGTTTTCGACACTTAAATAACTTTTTGGTATTTTAGAACAATTGTATTAATTGTGGTGAATCTCATTTGGGAGTAAGAGTGCATATTTAAGCAAATGCAAAATTTTCTTAAAACAAAAAGCAATCCCGTAGGGTTTACTCCAATGTAAGACTAGAAATGAAGATGATTTCACCTGCTGCTCAGTAGCAATGTTAACTTTAGTACAAAAGGCTGTGTATAGACAGCAAAAACCAAACTAATATTTTTAATATAACAAGTTTTACTGTATCATTGAGAGTTCAATAGTTTACAGCTGTCTTTCGAGATGATGTACCTGGAGTGGGAGGTTTGGGTGGGGGTACTGGACCCCCTGGGCCAGGGGGCACACCTAGGGGCCCAAACTGCTGGAGGCCTGGTGTGTGGGGGCTGAGTTGACTAGTCATCCTGGGTCGCATGCCCCCCATCTCAGAAGGTACAAACATCCCTGGCTGTCCTGGGTGCCTGCTAAGGTACAAGTCAATCACTATAATGTCCGTCACAAGCTATTTTAAATTGTGAAAAAAACAAAACTTCCAAACCCTAATTCAGTATGGACTTACATTTAAACATTATTTATACTATTGGATTCACAACAATATAAGATTATTTCATTTTTGTTAAATACTAACATATTCTCATCAATTATTCTCATCAAGGAGTGCCAGGTTCAATTCCCAGCCTGGGCCCATATGGGTTTGTGGTCATCAAGCCAGACTAGTAGGTATTCAGTTTCCCCCGACAATGTTCTCATTTAACATCATGCCAACAGGAGTGATTTATAACTTGTTTAATTATTGTTGTAAAATTAACTAAGCTATACTAACATAGAATTTGAGCAGTATCTAACACTCACCTGATAGGCCCCTCCATCCTGGGTGGCATAGCTGGGGGCATGTGAGATGGGTGGGGCGCCATCATGCCCTCAGGCCGGACCCCGCCAGTCCGCTGCAGCATTGCCTGCTCACGCTGCCTCTTTTCCTGTTCCAGCTTCTCCTGGTGTAACATATGTGACTTGTATTACTATTTGCAAAAATACTATATATGAACATGGGTAACAGCCCTCATATCTTGTAAAATGTTGTTTAATTTAGCTGGATATGTAACATAATGTTTAAAGAGACTTAACATTTTTGGAATAAATAACAATATCATGCCACCACTCATCTGTTTTTGTGGCATATTTGGAACAAGAGGGCAAACATGACCCTATATCGCTCACTTAAATAACAGAAGAAACTAGGGAAGCAATCTATTGCCAATGAAGTCATTGGTTGCTAAAACAAAATATGGTTGCTAATAAGGTAAGTGGTTGCTAAGCATATCCATGGTTGCTAGAGACCAGATATGTGAACTTGGCAATGACAGAAAGGTTACTTTAGGTCTCAAAAGCGGTATATTGGGTTTAAAAGCTGTAGAATTTTTAATTCCTTTAATTTTCAGTCAAAAACAGTGATGGAAACAATGTAACCTTGATATTTAGTTACTATTTTTAGATTTTCAGAAAATACTCATAAAATATGTCATGGTTAACCCTTTAGCACATAGGCAAGTGGCCAGATGACACCTCCCAGTCAATAGCCAACTTACTGATAATCAGTCCTTATCTGTATAGGCATTTTAGGGGAATTGAAAAAGAGCAAATTTATACAGCAGTATGACCTTAAAATCAAAATTTCATCTGTGAATGCATTTCCAAGATGGAATTGTAACATTTCTTTGAAATGTCATAATTTCAATAAATCAAAGGGTAAAAAAAATGCTGGGATCAAGCTAAATTGTATAACCCCTGTCATAAAAAAGACCCATCTGGATTAAAAAGCAGACAATTGATGTTCTAGTGTATAATACACAGAAATAAGGTAGGAATATCCGTGTCATCCAGCTGAGAGATCAAGTCCAGGGTGTCTGTTTAACTATATTATTACCCCCTAATAAAATTGTTCACAAAAAGAAAGCCGATAAATGTTTTTCGGTATGAATAATGAATCTAGATCATCCAAACGCTTGCAAAAATGTGTTCACCTGACCTATTTTACGACCGGAACAATGCTGGTCATCTATCAGCTCCACAGAAAATTTACTCATCATTTTCTCAGCTACTTATTGTTTCTATTGTTTGTAAACAAAATATTATCTTCAAATAATTATAATCTTTATTGATTTTAATGGTAAATTCAACTGACGTAATATATATATAATGATTTACACATCAATGAATTTGGGAATTTTCCATACATTACTCTGCCTCTTGGTCTTATTACATCACAATGGGATATCACACCTGCTATTGGCAGTATAAATAATTACCTTCTAATTTTAGCAGACTATAAATCAATACCCAAAAGGTTAAGCTTTAGTTTTATAAACATCTGGGATATTGTTTACAAAAAGAAAGATGCAAAATTGAAATATTGAAACGACCCTATTGGAATATGCGGGCGATGCATTTACATCCAGTAGTGGATAGGGGCGGCCAGATGCGGCAACATCTGCTAATGGGCTATGTGGGCCTATCTCGTATACATGCGCTAAAGGGATAAAAGACTTGTCAAATGAAGTGTTTTTGATTGAGAAACAGAAGGAATATTACCTTTGACTCGTAAAAACAAGTTTATATTCAGAAGAGCTGCTAATAAATCAAATCAGACTGCCAAAACAGGTCAGAGAGGGTAAGTGCAGACGACTGCAGAATTGTGTGTGTTAATTTTCTCACCAAAATGTCGTAAAATTTTATACACTGTAGATAATCAAAAACATCTCAGAAATGTTGTTTTTGAACAGGGTTGTTTTCAACCCTGTTCAGTGTAGCCACAAACTCGACACTCACAACAGAAAATTCCTATTAATAGTTACAAATGTCGCCAGCCGATTTACCACCAAAAATATAGTTTGAGTGCAGACTATATAAATTGCAAGCTATGTTTCAAATAACTGAGGTAGATTTGACAAAGCAAGAAGCAATCATAACGCAATATCTATTCAAATAATTTAATCTGTTGAACTTAGATAAAGATAACATTAAAGTTGTATCCCTGCACCAAAAAAATGAATGAACATCGAAACATAAACAAAGAATTACTATCCACTCTAAGCGCATCATTCAATCACGTGACACAATGATGAAGCCAAGTGAATTTACAGTCGAAGAGAGATAATCCTGTAATGAGATAATGCAGTTAGTTAATCAGGTTTCTCTCCCTTGCCCCGGTAAAGAAGAAGCGGGAAATCCAAGCTTGATTGATTGTCGTGCACATCTCTGTAGATGTTTGTTTTACTTTGTTTTAGAAAACTTGATTGTTTCACTTGGAATCTGATGTTCTGATGGTTAGTATTGATTTGCATTTGTAGTCTTTTGTGTTTGTTTTGGCTTAGCAATGGATTGAAATGATCATTATTTCATTCAGCTGCATTTATTTAGTTTTGTCATGTATTTTTACGACATCAGCAGATTTTGTATTTAAACTGAGAATGGCAGTTCCGTGATATTCTTTTAGCCTCTTTCCATATACTAATATATATGGGTTTGGTTACAGATGATAACATGCATGGATAACAGAAGTCACCATGGGAGTACGAGGGAGTAGGAGTGTTTGATTCCATAAATCAGTAAGTTCCATGTCAATGATTTGTTTTATGATGTACTGTGTTGTTGTTGTTGTAATCGCTTGTATTATATGTGTGTTTTATATGCTTTAGCCATTTAATTTAATCCGCCACTGCACACGATTAAATCATATAAGATATTAGACTGTTTACGATGTTAACTTATAAACATGTTATTATTCATTATCTTATGATTGTTCATATTTATATTTTCAGGACGCTCCGATATTATATCTACATTCGATAATGTTGACTATAGAGATATTGAGGAACACTGTGTTTGTTGTTTGAACTATTAAACTGCTACATATGGTAACCTGGACATATAGAGCCACCCTCGCTTAGGAATTACATATGTATTCTCATCTTGAAACCTGGAATGACCTAGAAAGTTCAATGGTCTCATTGATCTCAATGATCATAACAGTTTCCCTGCTTAAAACATCACGTGATAGCCCACGTGGGAATAACAAACGTGCTAAAGTGCTGATGACTTACCTGACGATATAGAAATAGAAGAGAGTTGGTGACATTATAGACAATGAAGAAAAAAAAAGTTTTGAAATTAAAGATTTTATGCTAACTTGATGATGTATAAATATATATATAGAGTGTACGTATAGACGGATGTTTGTGCAATTATTTTTGAAAATTTCCATTTATTGAAATGATTCGATTTCTATTGTTGCTGATTTGGTGTAAATATGAGAAAATATCGAGGATTTAATAACTTATTTAGGTGTTTCATCTACAACTGTTTGAAATTATTTAAATTTTCATCATTTAAATTAACCCTTTACTTCATAGATACGCAATTTTACTTATCTATCCATAGCTTCATAGATACGGATCTTAACGTTTTATCCATAGCTTCATAGATACGTAATCCTACGTATTCGTAATGTAGGGGCATTTATTTTCATACCTGATGCTTGTTTATGCGCTATAAATTCATATTCATGAAGTATAAACATCGATAAATACAATGCACTAAAAAAAACACTATGTTACTATTTAAAGAATTTCGGAAAATCGGGAAATAAGGTCACTGGTATCAAAGATGCGTAAAACGTTGACTGCGCAGGTTTGTGGGCATTCCTGTCTCGTTTTCCTCGTGGAAATTTACACAATACTGCAAGTTATAATTAACTACCAATAATACAACTATATTTTATTGATCACGCGCCTGACGTCACAGGTCATGGTTCGAAAACGTGTCAAAATGTCGGCCATGTTGGATAAACAAAAAATCATCTGGCTTGTATAAACAAAGGCCATAAATCACTATATGGGACATATGTGTCACTTCTGTTTCGCTAATCCGGTCATAAAAATGCGCATCTGCTTCTACAAATTGAAAGTAAGTACAAATGTGTTATAAAATAATGACTATCCCTATTGTTAAACTTTGACATGACCCAATTTAACATCGATCAGCTGTTAAAACACGTGTTTTCGAATACACAAGAATGCAATGTAGAGCTAATTTCTGCCCTTGTTAACTTCAGTTTAAAACAACATTCCTGAATAATGTCATTTATATTTCAGTGTTTGTCTGACGAATCGGAACATTCTGGCTTCGATTAAAATGAGTTTGAGACATTGAGTACGACGTCGAGAATTCAGACCTCGGCGTCACGCACACAAGGATACGAGAAATGAGGATTTTTAAAATCAAACCCAAATGACAATACATGGACATGCAATAAACGATATAAATTTAGTAAACAACAACATGCAGGCCTCATTTAGTAGTTGAATAATAACTTTATTTGTTCATTGTAGTGTTAAATAACCGAAAGTTATACATACTGTGACTGTTGATCAACTTTTTTTTTTCTTCTGTATCATATATATAAATATACCGTGCTTCTTTGTTGTGAACTATTTTTTAATTCTGTCCATCTTTGTTTCAATTCAGGTTGCATTAAATGAATTATAAAAATATGTTGTTTATATAATATTTTGTGTTATGTTTGATAAATAAAAGTGTAATAAAAATTAATTTTCATCAAATTTGACATATTTTTCTGTTTATTTATGAATATCATGCGGAAATAATTTAGATAACAAAATAAAATTTATATGACTGGATTGGAAATTTAATTCTCTATAAACTTTAGATTGATGACTTATTGATTAAACCAAAAGAAATACTAAGAAAATAGGTTTGTAATACATTAGGGTTAAAATTCCAATAATATCAATAATCTCCTATGAAGTAGGGGTACTGATATGAACTGATAAGCCATGAACTGGCAGCCTGAAATGGCTTAGGTTTACATGAAGTAAAGGGTTAAGAAACTATTTCTCTTTAATCTGTTGTATTTTCGAAGTATTTTTGTGAATATAGGCAAACATAGGCAAACTCTTTCTAATGAGTACAGTTTGATTAGTATATATATATATATATATATATATATATATATATATATATATATATATATATACTCATATGTAACACCATATGATGGAGTTCTGCTTGGATTGGTTACATTCTCCATCCTTGTTTGCCTTCTTACACAGCGACATTAATTTAATTGTCAATAAAATTTTATCTTTTCATTTACCATCATGCTTCAATAAACCTGGGGTGGCCCCTGTGGTTGTTTTACACAGGGACTCTTAGATTCACTTTGCAACATATCAGCACCTTATCAATACACACATGATCGTAAATCATAATGGTGAAAACCCGTATTAAACCCTTTTCATACAGCGCTATCAGCGCTTTGATCTTTATTGTTTAACAGTTTTATAATGCCTTTGATATTAACAAAAATGTTGATTAGTGGTCCTTTGTACCTACTGGTAACTTAATTAGCAATGATCTCGGCCCAAGTGTTAAGTGATTTGACAAGTTGTTTATTGCACCATGTGACAGATTAATAGGGTATTTTAGCATGGTTGGAAGAATTTTTAGGTTTTTTAAAGAAAATTTAAGGCCAATTTAATACAATTTTGAGTTTTTTTAAGAGCTTTCAATAGTGGTAGATTCTGACAGGAAAGCAGTATGGTGGTACAGAGGGCCTCAAAAGCGATATATTTTACCTATGCCAGTAGAGTTCACATGTATGCTAGAGACTGTAATGGTCGATAGAAACAGGAATGCCAACAAAAATATTTAAAAAACAAGGGGGCCATGATGGCCCTAAATCGCTCACCTGAGTAAAAGAGTTTAACCTTTGTAATCAATATAGCTTGATATTTGTTCTCAAAGAATATTGAAAAACATACTGGTCAAACATGTTCCCTGGATAATCACTGACAGGACTTGTCACAGTTGCCTGCACACTGACAGGAATTGTCACAGTTTTCTGCACACTGACAGGACTTGTCGATTGACTGCACACTGACAGGATTTTGTTCAGTTTTCTACACACTGACAGGACTTGAAGATTGACTGCACACTGACAGAATTTGATTCTCATACCTGCACAGTGACAGGACTTTGTCCAGTTGCATGCACACTGACAGGACTTGATAATTGACTGCACCCTGACAGCACTTGGTAGAGATACCTGCACACTGACAGAACTTTTTTCAGTTGCCTGGACACTGACAGGACTTCGATCAATTGCCTGCACATTGACAGGACTCGTTCAATCGTCTGCACATTGACAAAACTATGTTAAATTGTTAGCACACTGAAAGAACTTTTAGTATAGATACACAAACAACTGACAGGACTTCGTTCAATTGCCTGCACACTGACAGAACTATGCTTAATTGCTTGCACACTAAAATATCTTTTAGTATAGATACATAAACAACAAACAGTGCACCATCCAATAAAATCAATAATCTGCCCTAGGGTCTAACCATCAAAGAACAGTACACAATCATATTCTATGTTTGCTTATTCCATCTAGGACAACATCACCATACTTTATATATTGTTAATGAAATTAATTCCTATGAAGTTTCATCAAAATTGTCCAAGCGGTTTAGGACAAGAAGATGATTATAACCAATTGTTGACATTTTCTTTTAGGTTGCCATGGCAACCAGAGTTCTGCATGGAATTGATTTCTTTGAACAATTTTGAAAAAGCACCAACCAAGAATCAGTCCTATGAAGTTTAATCAAAATTGTCCAAGCAGTTTAGGAGAAGAAGATGATTATAACCAATTGCTGATGCCGGACGCCGGACGACAGACGCCAGACATAGACCAATCACAGGTGAGCTAAAAAGAGGAAACTATTTAATTTACTTAATACAAAAATTTATTTTTGGTATAGATCAGATAAACGGTTACAATCAAAATTTTAAAGTTTTGTGGCCAATATGGAGGCAATTACCTGAAAAGCGGCAAATTGGCATCACTGTAGAAAGCAAGCCAATGTCAAGGTAGTCATTGTTACCAAGAACAAATGTGGTTGATAACTAAGTTGATAGTAGCTAAAAAGATCCATGACTGTTCTAGGGAAGCAAGGCATTTCTAATAAAATCATTGAATGCATAGACAAAATGTGTTTGCTGAGGACCTCCTACATTTGCTAAAGAATGTGATGTGAATAGGGAAGCAAACCATTGCTTACTTTAAAAAAAGGATAAAGATGGCCATATATATCGCTCACCTGAGTAAAAATTTAATGGTGCTCTAGACATTTCTTAATTTAAAGGGCAAAAACTTTCTGGTGACTTCAGTATTTGGCTAGTAAGCAAACTCGTCCCAAGTATCGTGCCCATACATTCTGACTAAACTGGTGATGATCGGAGAATTTCTATAATTAAAGGAAGAAAACTCTGGAATGACTCAAGCCAGAAGGCTGGCTATTTAACTTGTCCAATGTAAAATTCTCATACACATTCTGATAAAATTAAGTGATGATTGGACCAAAGCTTTTTAAAGTTATTGATTCAACAAGATCAGTCTTAGGTTATTTCTATAATTTAAGATATATGAATGACTGAAGCAATACAGCTGGTTATCAAACTTGTCTGAGATATAATGCCTATACACATTATGACCAAATTTGGTGATGATTCGATAAAGGCTTTTAAAGTGATTGATTGGACAAGACCAATTTTAGGTAATTTCTTTAATCAAAGAGCAATAACTCTTTAGTGACTAGAGCAAATTGGATTATTTATCAAAATTGTTTAAAATATTATGCCCATTTACATTTTGACCAAATTTGGGGATACAGGGTCACCTTATATGAATCAACATGGGCTGAATAAATTTGATACATGATCACCTTTTATAAATCAGCATGGGGTGAAGCATTTTGATACCTGGTCACCTTTTATGAATAAACATGGGGTGAATTATTTTTATAGGATCACCTTTTATGAATCGTCATGGGGTGAAGCGTTTTGATACATGATCACATTTTATGAATCAACATGGGGGGAAGAAATTTGATACAGGGTCACCTTTTATGAATCAACATGGGGGGAAGAAATTTGATACAGGGTCACCTTTTATGAATCAACATGGGGGGAAGAATTTGATACAGGGTCACCTTTTATGAATCAACATGGGGGGAAGAAATTTGATACAGGGTCACCTTTTATGAATCAACATGGGGGGAAGAAATTTGATACAGGGTCACCTTTTATGAATCAACATGGGGGGAAGAAATTTGATACAGGGTCACCTTTTATGAATCAACATGGGGGGAAGAAATTTGATACAGGGTCACCTTTTATGAATCAACATGGGGGGAAGAAATTTGATACAGGGTCACCTTTTATGAATCAACATGGGGGGAAGAAATTTGATACAGGGTCACCTTTTATGAATCAACATGGGGGGAAGAAATTTGATACAGGGTCACCTAAGGATCATTTCTGTGAAATTATTTTAAAATCGGGCTAAAAATTCTGAGGTGATTTTAAAGGTTCTGCACGGAGCAACTTTAATTGAAGGAATCTGGAAGATGACTGACAATTTAGGAACATTCCTCTAAAGTTTGGTTCAAATTGTCCAAGTGGTTTATGATGGACAGACAGACAGACGACGGACAATCACCCTATCACGATAGCTCAGGTGAGCTAAAAATGGATTTGCTAAAGAAGCTGATGGTTGCAGAGGAGGTCCATGGTTGTTAAGAGAAGAAATTGTTGCCAAGGAATCTAGCTGCTGCTACAGAAGCCATATATTTTGTTGCAAAGGAAATATTTGGTTGCAAAGTAAAGTGATGTTGCTAGAAAAATAAGCTTATATGAAGAAAGTTGGTAGAGGACCACTAGAAAAAGCAACAAACTTAATTTTCGACTCTTGGCATAGCAGTTTTCATAATTAAAGTCTATGTAAACAAGGGGGCAAAGATGGCCCCTTATGCTAACAAGAGTTGATGGTTTGCTCAAGGCCATTTTATTTTCAGGAATGTGGAAGAGAGCCAAGATTGTGAAATTTGGTTGCAATTGGCCTAATGGTTTAGGAAGTTGTTTGAAGTAAAAAAAATTGAAGATGGACGATGGACAGTTCCCATCACAATAGATTAGCCTTGAGCATTTTTTGCCCCGGTGAGCTACATTTGTAAAAGGGACCAACTCGGTGGGGCCAAATTATGACCCCAGTGGCATTTGAACATACTTGCACAGAAGACCACAGAAAAATGCTACATGCCAAATAACTTACTCTTACGTAGCTCTTTACAATGTTTTTTTTGAAATTCCCTTTATAAGACTATTTTAAACAAATGACCTCAGAGGCACTATCAGAACAAACTTGGTAGAGGACCTTCAGACAATGTTACATTTAAAATATCTTACCTATTATTGGCCTTGTCACTTTTGATAAATTTTTAAAGATATTCCTTATATAATTCAATGTAATTTTGGAAAATATTTTTCCTTTTGGTTGTCATGACAACCAGAGAACTAAATGGAAAATATTTCTTTGGCCAAATACGAAATTGCCCAAGTTCATTCCTGTGAAGTTTAGTGAAATTTGACCAAGTAGCATAAAAGGAGTTGTAGTTTTAACCAACTTTTGATGACTGAAAACCAAACTACTAACCCATTAGCAAGTTCATATGAGCTTTATAACAAAACATTTTAGCTTGTGTAATGGGACTTACTGAAATGTATATATTAGCATTGTAAACATGAGTACCAAGAAGCATGTAAATCTTTTCTGTGAAAAGCAAACAAAGTATGTAGTTGTACCTGTTCCAGGAGATCTTGTATTAGGAGTGGCTGTTCCTGCAGAAGCTGTGCTCGTCCCTGGCTAGTGGTTTGGGTAGCTGTGCCTGTGGTGGTAGGGGCGCCAGGCTGGGAAATGTAGGGCTGGGGTGGCTGGCTACCTGGGGTGCTGGCCCGCAGTCCCCCCAAGCCTGGATACATCTGTGCCTGACCAGGCTTCCCAGGAGACATTGGAGGTTGACTAGGGAACTGGTGGAGCATGCCCGGGTGCATGGCCCTCATCTCCACCAGAGGCCCGCTTCCCGCAATCTGGGAGTGGGACTGCGACAGTGGGAGTGAGGTGGGAGGTCGAACCCCCGGCAATCCAGGTCTCATGCCAGCATGGGGGAATGGCGGATGTCCTAGCTGGCCAGGAACAAGGTTTCTCATAGGGAAACTCTGTTGTTGAAACTGGCCCTGACCAGGAAAAGGGCCACTTGAGGGAACTGCAGCTCTCGGTGACCGTTGCATAGGAAGATTAATAGGTGGAGTATGGGATGGACTGTATGCATTTGGAACCGGTGATCCTTGTCCCATCATGGCTGGAAGTGACTGGGTGGATACTTCTGGCATAGCAAATGGTGACTGAGACTTTGGCATTGAGCCAGCATACGGTGACTGGGGAGCTGATGGTGTCTGCGCTGCAGGAAATGGTGACTGGACGGAATGTTGGGAAAATGGTGACTGCTGTTGAGCCATCTGGCCATCTCCAGGTGTTCTGGGTGATGGCTGACTCTTGGGTGATTGCATCACTTTTTGAGAGGGTGAGGGCATGCCTGGAGACTGCTGGTTGAGCCCCATGTGGGGAGATGGCACAGAGGGAACACCAGACTGGTATGTCACAGAGCCTGGCCCTGATCGCAGCAAGTTGGGATCCCCAGGGGTAGCAGGGGTACCTGGGCATGAGGAAGGCTTTGATTCTCCAGCCTCCTCACCCTCTTTTTTAGCAGAAGAAGGCTGGTTATTCCCTGGCTCTTGTTTGATATCATTAGGGCCTTTACCATCCTTCTCTTCACCACTGAACTTCATAAACTGAGCTTGGAACGGATTTACACTCTTTTTGTTGTCTTCTGTTTGCTTGCCTAATAAAAATAAATGTTGCATAATTGAGTGTTTCACATCCTGTAGGACCAAGGCATTTTCAATTTATTTTCATGTCAAACGGATATCTGGAGGAAAAATGTTATTTTTTAATTGCACCACAGGCACATTAAAAGATCTTCAAATAATTTCGGACATTTAAATTTTTAAGTCATTTTGTTCAATGATCATTCTTATTAATCAAAATGGGATACGACTTACAAACCTTGCATTTTACTAAAAGCTTAATGTCACATGAAGTGCTTTTTCTGGGAATTTTAATTACATGGGGGAAATGTATCATCTTTTCTCACCAAAAATCTTCTTTCTTCACAATAATTTCAATTATCTGTCAAGTTATTATTGCAAAAAGTAACACACAAGACATTTAATTTAAATGAAAAATGAAAGCTGAATAACAAAAACACCAGCCTTGTTCCTGTTGATAAATCTGATGAAATTGCATGCTGATAACATGCTTACCATCAGTTACCACACCAGATTCTGTCTTGATATTGGGTCCAACTGGTTTCTTGCCGTCCTTGGGTTTCACATCATCCACAAGGTCGTCAAATATTGTTTTGTCACTTGGGTCCAAGTCTGGGTCCGCCCATTTCAGAATATCAAATGAGCCATCTGGATCTGTACAACAAATAGTACATATTGTAACTAATAGTCATCAACATTGTCTGAGCAAGAAATTTACCAAATATAATACAAATTGAAATAAATCTTAAAAATATGTTAAAAGGGCATAACTCATGATTTTTATCCCGCAATGTAAACTGACCTAGATATCAAACCCAAACACCACCACCAAGTTTCATCATCATTGGATTACAAGATGTTTGTTTTCTATGATATCACTTAATTTGCAGAAATATTATTTCATCAAAATACCATGTGACATTATTCCTAAAATGCAACCATTAAAGAACAACTAGAGCACATTAACGTAACTTATGATGTGTTGTTTTTTCCAGAAAATTCCAAGTATGAGGGTCTTACTCTTCAACATCAGCGCAATATTTGTCATTCTTGCACTGAATTTTTCTGTACAAAAATTCACATTTCCATCTCAAAATGGTCAAAGTTATAATTAATGCCTTTAACTTGGGAGAAAAAAAACAGATATATCTTAACCCTTTCCCATATGATTGCGCCAAATTGCCCCTTTATCTATTCTAGCATGATTTCTCCAAATTGCCCCTTTATCACGGTGCGTATCTATATCGGTACCCTTTTTGCAAAATCTACTGAAACGGTACCCTTTTTGCACATGCACCGGTCATACTCTGCTGAAAACAAATCGGCGATGGACAACAATCTAGTTAATGTTCATTCTACTGATGAAAGGAGGTATGTCATGTGCAAAAGAAGTATACCATGGAACACTACAATGTTATAGCGATGTCTTCCTTTGTAATGTGCCCATTTTTCAATTACTGCAACTCCAAAATAAGCTACACAATATCGATATGTCTTGCCTCGCCCACCACCTCTACATGTTCTGTGGGCTTAAATGAACCACTGGTTTGATTAGGTCATGCTTACCTCTTTTTTTAATGGAAAAATCCCCAAATACAGCAAATAGTCTGGTTTGAATAAACACATGTCATTTGTCACTTTTGTTTCCAAAAATGGAATGTTAATCTGGCAATAAAAATGTCTCATTATGTCTGTTTATCAAAGTTAGTATTTTGTTGTGAATACAGGATTATAATAATTATATGTGATATGACCCAGTTTTACAGCTGTTGAAACATGTGTTCTTGATCTCAATAAATACACAATAATGCTGTCGTAATTGTCAATGCATTTCAGACAATGGTTTATTGCCTTGTGTTGAAAAATTTTGATTATATTATTATGGAATTACTGCATCTTATTTAGATAGCAATTCTAACTAATTTGAGTTGTATGGCTTTGTTGAGGGCAATATCTAGAACGAGGTCAAGTTTATCGAATCCATTCTCAATGTTGTTAAAAGTGACCCTACTTTTTATTTTGATAAATACAATTATTTTATTTAATTCATTTAAAAAACAACGTACATGCAAATTTGATTTATGAGTACAAATTAATCTGAAATAACACTTGTTGTTTGCCCAATAAAATTGTGTTTTTTCTTTGAACAATACATGATTTCTGAGATTTGAATATTTGTTTATTGTCAAAATTTCCTTTAAGATTAAACATTGATAATTTGATTTGAAATTTAATACACTCCAAATACTTTATTCATTATTTTAATTTATTTAATCAAAAGAAATTCTACAATTTTTTTTTGTTATGAATAGGTGTCAATTAAAATGTATTACAATAGGAAATAAATTGAAACATGTTCAACTTTTAAACAGGAGTTGTTTTTCTTTAAAAATATTTAACCAAAATAAATTAAACAAGAGAATAACAAGAGGGCCATGATGGCCCTAAATCCCTCACCTGAGTAAAAGAGTTAAACCTTTGTAATCAATATAGCTTGATATTTGTTCTCAAGAAAATTGAAAAACATACTGGTCAAACATGTTCTCTAGATCATCACCGACAGGACTTGTCACAGTTGCCTGCACACTGACAGGACTTATCACAGTTTCTTGCACACTGACAGGACTTGTCAATTGACTGCACACTGACAGGATTTAGTTCAGTTTCATGCACCCTGACAGGACTTGATGATTGACTGCACACTGACAGAATTTGATAGTCATACCTGCATACTAACAGGACAATGTTCAGTTGCCTGCACACGGACAGGACTTGATAATTGACTGCACACTGACAGCACTTGGACAGATACCACACACTGACAGGACGTTTTTTCAGTTGCCTGCACACTGACAGGACTTCGTTTAATTGCCTGCCCACTGACAAAACTATGTTAAATTGCTTGCACACTGAAAGATCTTCTAGTATAGATACACAAACAACAAACAGTGCACCATCTAAAAAAATCAATTATCTGCCTTAAGCTCTAAAAATGAAATAGCAGAACACAATCATATTCTAGTATTGCTTCTTCCATCTAGGACAACATCATCATCCTTCAAATGTCAGTAATCAAATTTTTCTGTATAAGGCTTATTCACAATCCACACAGAAGATATAGAGGATATTTGTTTATTTCAGTGTAAGATCGTATTTTATTTCACGAGTGTCATAGAAAAACATATTTTCACAAGTGGCAAAGCCACGAGTGTAAATGTAATTTTTTTATGATCACGAGTGAAATCAAATACGATCTTACACTGAAATAAATAAATTTTCTGTTTCTTTTACGCTTATTTTCAGAGTATTATTTGTTTTTTTATTCATTTCTGAATTACCCCCTTTTTTTGAAAAGGGTGGGCTTTACGCCGCTACCTGTGGGGCGCCCCTCATGCATAATTATAGCTGTCAACTTTTCTACTTTCGGTTTGCTAAGAAATATTCTCTGCTATTCATTCTTATAGCTTAATATTCGCTTGTTTTTTATTGCAAAGCTTTATGAACAGTATACAATGAAGTATTATTAGTGCACATATGTTCCAAAAAATAATGAAAACACTTTTTATTTTAAGATGGGCATGAATACATAACCAAATTACTACGCCGCTATTTAAAGAATGAAAATTTGGAAGATCAAATGTGTTAGCAAAACAAATGTGGATACTCATTGGATTTTAACCATTCTTCTTAGTTTAAGACTGCATGTACGCGTGTTTTTATAGTAAGTTAATATTCAGTCATCTTACTGTCAGAGACCTGTCTGTTTCACTTTAAAATGTTTGTTTTCCAGATAAAGAGTAAATGCCACGTTTGTTGACACATTTTGAGGTGTGGGTGGGGTAAAAAATATCGGATCTATCTGTAAATTGTTGTGTGAATTCTCCAGGAAGCTCATTTACGTACTACAACGGTTAACAGTTCAAATACATTTGAACGATGATATAAAATTTTATTTATGTTCGAACAGTTGTTTTTGACTGTAATTTGTTAGGTATGAAAGCAAATGTTCGAACATTCAGCTTCAAAGATCAGTAAAATGTTTGATAAATGGGATAACCGGTAATAAACGGTAAGTTGTTAATTTCCAATTATATATTTATTTAAATTTATAAAACATTTCTTTATATTTTTTAAACATTTTTTGACATAATTTACTGAAGTCCTGTGTTCTGTTTTTATCAAGGCAAGTACATGTTACAACAAAGGAATTTAAAAGTTGTTCTGAAAGTTGATATTTTCACACCTTATTTTGCAGTGAAAATATCAAATTGATATTTTCACTGTTGTTATTTCACTGTTAAAACCCCATATTTCATCGTAAAGCATGAAAGAAAAGATTGTAACTTAGAATAATCTAAATGAAGTTTATAATAAGTCCAATGGAAAAGTCTAATTATTAATTTTATTATTAAGTAAAAATGAAATAATTATTTGAATCTATGAACCTAAAAAAAATAACAATAATTACCTCAGAAGTAACTATGTTAAAGACTTAATAAAATTTAAAAAAATCTATTCCCTTGTTACTAAAAATAGAAAGTAGTGGAATCTCCAACAAAAAGGGAGACCATATAGCAAAACTTGCTGCCCTTGCTTCACGAGTAAACTTTACATTACTATCAGATTTTAACATTTTGTTGCTGTTGTTGTTGTTGTTAATGATCAATCATGACTCCTTGTTGTATTTTTGTAGATGGTCACCCAAGGAAACTTTCTGTAAAGTTTCATTGAATTTGGACTGGTAGTTTCAGAGGAGATGTTTTTTAAAGCAAAACAGGAAGTCGGCCATTATGTTGTTGTTGTTGTTGATCAATGGTGACCCCTTGTTGTATTTTTGTAGGTGGTCATCCAAGAAAGCTTCCTGTGAAGTTTCATTGAATTTGGCCAGATAGTTTCAGAGGCGAAGTTTTTTAAGCAATTGTTGATGGATGGACGGACAGACAGACGGACAGAAGCCGGACAAAGACCGATCACAATAGCTCACCTTGAGCACTTCGTGCTCTGGTGAGCTAAAAAGTACTAAAACCCAGAGTTATGGTTCCTGTGCACTGTATGGCCTGGACAATACCAATTTTGAAAAAATGCTTAAGCTGAGATGACTTATTCAATTTGCATGATATGTTTATTGATCTTGTGCACTGCATCCCCTTAATCCCATCTATCTATATAACAAGTTCATTTTAATCCAATCAGTAGTTTTGAAGTTATTCTCCAGGATGTGATGGAGGGACGGCCGGACTGCTGGACAGAGGAACAAAGAGGCAAATTTAGCAGAATAAAAAGGGTTGAGGGGAGATATCTTAATAGATATGCATGATAGGATCATGGTTTTTGAGCATACTGCACTTCCTCTCATTGCCATCTTTCAATTCAATCCGATTAATAGTTTTGTAGTTATCTTCTGACAAGGGTGTGATGGATGGACAGACAGATATAAGAATAGACAAAGCAGCAGCTATATGCTTCTCCGCTCAGTGGACTTCAAATGATTTGTGTTCAAGAAGCTTGTACTTACTCAGGAAATCTCCAAGGTCCACATCTTCATGTTTCTCCTCAAGACCAGAGCCTGACGATTTCCTCTCTGTCTTTCCCTTCCCAGGCTCCATGACCTGCCCCTGACCTTGAGTCCCAGAGGTGTGGCCACTTTTCTCCCCCTGGCTAGTTATGGGTGGGGTGTCAATCCCAGCGCGAATGTAGCCCTTGGAAACAGCAAGGGTGTGGATCTTTTGTTTAAAGTCCTGCAGTTTGTCATTCAGGTCCTGCTGGCCCTCTACACCAACACCTTTATACACAAACTTCATCATCATATACACTGACATTGATATTCTACATAAAAAAAATGGCACTTACTCTAAATCTTTTATATTATGCACCAGTCAATTGTGACCACGGCCCCCCCCCCAGGTCTGGGGGTATACTGGGGATAGCCGGGGAAATGGGCCGTGTTTTTACCTTTCAGGTGGCCCTGCAGTGCCGGGTGAATGTGGTGGTTTTGTCTTCGCTTTAAATATAGCGGGGAATGGGCCTCACCTAGGGTCGCTGGGGTACGGGGGTATTTGGCGGGGATTTTACTATCTGTTCGTCCCCGCAGGGCGGGAATTTTAGCCGGGGTTGGCTGGACCGAAAGTCAAAGTCCCCGCTATTCCCCGGACCTTGGGGGGGCCGTGGTTACAATTGACTGGTGCATTAGTAGTCTACTTTTGTTTCTTTTTAATATGCACTGAACATTTAAGGAGTTTACTTTTTTTATATTTTTTCAAAACTTATAAATGTTCTGTTGAAAGCATTAGTAATTGATAATCTGAGATAGTAGTTCAAGTACTTGCCAAGTATGGCTGCTTGTTGTGCCCTTGCCTCATCCTGTCTCCTAGCCAGCATCTCCGCAGTCACCTGGCCACCATCCTGTACAATATAAACGCCTTTCAACAACTGAACACAAATAAAGAACTGAATTTATTCCCATAATGCACTTTCCCTGAATATAAAATTGAGCAACTTATCAGTTAAACAAAACATTGAAAGGCAGGGATGTGATTGACTTGGCAGCTGGAGGGCTGAAACTTTTTCGGCCATGGGTTTATGGGGCGCTCTTGGGTCAAAAGCGCATTGCTGTAGAAGAAAAAATGGCTTTTTAGAAGCTCTTTTGAGAGCTCTCCTGACTTAAAATTTGAAGCAAACTGGAAAATTAACTTAAAGAACAGAAAGCAACCAATTTTTTTTTTTCAGGTAAAAAAAAAACCCAAAAAAACAAGCATTTTCAGTGAAAAGATATCCCCCACCAACGATGGCTTGTTTGTGCTTGATGGCTTGTTTGTGCTTGATATCCCTTTCCGAGCCAAATTATAAAATATCGACCGGGACTACTTTATGATAAAAAATTTAACGAAATAAATCAGAGGGATGATTAAATAAAACTGTCTTTTCCAAAACTGCTTACTCGGAAACATCAATCATTGCAAAATAGTACTCAATAGTTGAGATAAAAATGTAGCCGTAGAAATTCACCGAAGAAGCTCATTGCAGGATGTTGGTTCATATGACATTCAAGTTTCAATAAATTCTAGCAGCTAGTTACTGAGAAACGGCTGCAAACAATTATTTTTTAATAAATCAAGGGCAATAACTCTAAGGAAAATTGACCAATCCAAAAGAAACAAGAGATGTTTGTCAAACATTATGCCCCCCCTGAGCGCCATGTCGTCAGGATTATATGGACAATTGAATGAAATATGCATGGACCGAAATGACAGCTGATTTGTTGCCGTTAAGGCAGTTTTAAGATTATGACCATTAAAGTGTGAGGATAGAGTGTGTTATGACCATGACATTTTACTCTATGAACTCAAAATCCAGAGTCATCAGCTGGTCATCAGAAAACTAAATGTCAAGTTCGAGGGCCATGGGTGCAGGCATTGTCAAGTTATCACACAGACAAGTTTTTTTCGTTCAAGGTCACTGTGACCTTGACCTTTGACCCAATGACCCCTTAAATCGTAAGGGGTCATCTACAAGTCAGATGCAACTCCAAGTCAAGTTTGAAGGCCATGGGTTCAGGCATTGTTGAGTTATCACTCGGACAACCTTTTACCATTCAAGATCACTGTGACCTTGACCTTTGGCTCTATGAATCCTAAAATCAATAAGGGTGATCTACTGGTCAGGCTTAACATCCATGTCAAGTTTAATGATCATAGGTTCAGGCATTGTTGAGATATCAGTGGGAGAAGATTTGTTAACTTTTTTGCGTTAAAGGTTACTGTGACATTGACCTTGGCCTGATGACCCCTAAAGTTGATAGGGGTCATCTACTGGGCAGGCCCAACCTTCATGTCAAGTTTGATGACCATAGGTCCAGGAATTGTCGAGTTCGCTTTCAAGGTCACTGTGACCTTGCCCTTGACCCCTAAAATCAATAGGGGTCAGGCCCAACCTCCATGTCAAGTTTGAGGGCCATGGGTGCAGGCATTGTTGAGTTATCACTCGGACAACCTTTAATCATTCAAGGTCACTGTGACCTTGACCTTTGGCCCAATGACCCCTTAAATCAAAAGGGACCATCTTCTGGCCAGGCCCAACCTCCAAGTCAAGTTTGAGGGCAATGGGTGCAGGCATTGTCGAGTTATTACTCGGATAACCTTTTACCATTCCAGGTCACTGTGACCTTGACCTTTGGCCTGATGACCCCCCAAAACAGGCCCAACCTCCATGTCAAGTTTGAGGGCCATGGGTGCAGGCATTGTTGAGTTATCACTCGGACAACCTTCAATCATTCAAGGTCACTGTGACCTTGACCTTTGGCCCAATGACCCCTAAAATCAATAGGGACCATCTTCTGGCCAGGTCCAACCTCCAAGTCAAGTTTGAGGGCCATGGGTGCAGGCATTGTCGAGTTATCACTCGGATAACCTTTTACCATTCCAGGTCACTGTGACCTTGACCTTTAGCCCAATGACCCCTAAAATCAATAGGGACCATCTTCTGGCCAGGTCCAACCTCCAAGTCAAGTTTGAGGGCCATGGGTGCAGGCATTGTCGAGTTATCACTCGGACAACCTTTTACCCCACCAGGTCACTGTGACCTTGACCTTTGGCCAGATGACCCCCAAAAACCATAGGGGTCAACTCCTGGTCAGGACAATTCTCCAAGTCAAGTTTGAGGGCCATGGGTGCAGGCATTGTCGAGTTATCACTCGGACAACCTTTTACCATTCAAGGTGACTGTGACCTTGACCTTTGGCCAGATGACCCCAAAAAACAAAAGGGGTCATGTACTGGTTGGGCCCAATTCCAAGTCAAGTTTGAGGGCCATGGGTGTAGACATTGTCTAGTTATCACACGGAAAACCTTTAACCATTCAAGGTGACTGTGACCTTGACCTTTGGCCCGATGACCCCCAAAAACAATAGGGGTCTTCTACTGGTCAGGCCCAACCTCCAATTCAATTATGGGGGCCATGGGTGCAGGCATTGTCGAATTATCACTCGGACAATCTTTTACCATTCAAGGTCACTGTGACCTTGACCTTTGGCCCGATGACCCCCCAAAAACAATAGGGGTCATCTCCTGGTCAGGCCCAACCTCCAATTCAATTATAAGGGCCATGGGTGCCGGCATTGTTGAGTTATCACTCGGACAACCTTTTACCATTCAAGGTCACTGTGAACTTAACCTTTGACCCGATGAGCCCCAAAAACAATAGGGGTCAGCTACTGGTCAGGCCCAACCTCCAAGTCAAGTTTGAGGGCCATGGGTGCAGGCATTGTCAAGTTATCACTCGGACGACCTTTTACCATTCAAGGTCACTGTGACCTTGACCTTTGGCCTGATGACCCCCCAAAACACTAGGGGTCATCTACTGGTCAGGCCCAACCTTCATGTGAAGTTTGATGACCATACGTCCAGGAATTGTTGTTATCACTCGGACAAGCTTTGGTCTACCGACGGACTGACCGACCAACATACCGACCGACCGACATGCCTGTGCAAAGCAATATACCCCTCTTCTTCGAAGGAGGGCATAAATGAGTTTTTCAAAAAATCAAGGGCAATAACTCCAAGTACAATTGACCAATCCAAAAAAAAAATGAACAGGCATCATCCCTGTATAGTAATTCATATTTATTTTAAGTTTCATGAAATTCTGCCAGCTAGTGACTGAGAAATGACTGTGAATGTGCATTTTTCAAAAAATCAAGGGCAATAACTCCAAGGATAATTGACCAATCAATTTTTTTTTTGACGGGCATCATTCCAGTATAGTGGTTCATATTCAATTTAAGTTTCATGAAATAGTTACTGAGAAAACGCAGGTGACGGACGGCCGGACGGAAGGAAGGACGGAAGGACAACGCCATTTCAATATTTTTTATATATATCTTTTTTTTAGGGGGGGGGGGTCTCTGGGGCCATTAGATCCGCGGAATTCCAAGAATCCGCAGACAAATCACAGCCCTGACAGGTAGGTAGGGGTTATGTTCGGGTTCAGAGTGATTCGTCATTATATCCATAGCAAGTTCGAATTCGATATCTTTCCCGTCCAAAGCGCAATAATGTTTCTTAATAAAAAACAACAACATTTGTTATGGTTTAAATGGCTTTTTTAAGTCAATATTTGTATTTAAAAAAAATAATGAACTTCCTTTATCAATTCTTCTCATTACTTTGTATTCCTTGATATTTTAAATTGTATTTTTTGTCATTCTGTATGAAGGAATTACTACACAATATGTAATTAAATGAGATAAAAATGATAAATTTCCAACTCATACATAAAACAAGAGCTGTCACAGTATGTGACGAATGCCCCCGAATGTGACATTGACCTATGAACATGGTCAGTACATGAAAAGTTAAAGATCAAACAAATACATATGGCAAGTTATTTTAAATTGCCTCTGAACATAAAAAAATACCACCCGTACTTGACAACCTACATTCTTATGTCCTTATATTCAGCATTCCAATGTGAATAAACACTAAGTGTATCTTTCACCTTAGAGACAGGGACATGGGTCTTGCATGCAACACGTCGTCTTGGTATGTCGAACACATGTGGCAAGTTATTTTAAAATCTGTCCACACAAGAGAAAGCGACACGACGACCTATACTCTATGTCTTTATATGCAGCATTCCATCGTGAATAAACACTAAGTCTGACCTTGACCTTAGAGACAGGGAAACAGGTCTTTCACGCAACCGTCTTGGTATGTTGAACACTTGTGGCAAGTTATTTTAAAATCTGTCCATACAAGGGAAAGTAACAGCCGGACACAACGACCTAAAATCCATGTCCTTATATATGCAGTATTCCATTGTGAATAACACTAAGTGTGACCTTGACTTTAGAGGTAGGGACATAGGTCTTGCACGCGACTTATCTTCTTGATATGTCAAACACATGTGGCAAGTTATTTCAAAATATGTCCATACAATAGAAAGTTACAGCCCGGACATGACAACCTATACTCTGTGTCCTTATATGCAGTCTTCCATTGTGAATATACACTAAGTCTGACCTTGACCTTATAGACAGGAAAACGGGTCTTGCACGTGAATCTGTCCATACAAGAGAAAGTTACAGCCCGGACACGAGTTCTTGAGCCGGACACACGGATGGACGGACTGACAGACGTTGCGATTTTAATATGCCCACCTTCACGGGCATAAAAACAGATGTCTCCCCCAATGGGTTTCTCATTCAGTTCCACAACAATTGACATTGGGAAATAGAAACAAATGTATGAAAAAAAGAAAGTTTGAAGCAGAAACAGTGAAGTACATAAACAAGAGGGCCATGATGGCCCTAAATCGCTCACCTGAGTAAAAGAGTTTAACCTTTGTTATTATTATAGCTTGTTTCTCAAAGAATATTGAACAAGAGCTGTCAAAGTATGTGACAAATGCCCCCCAATGTGACATTGATCTATGAACAAGTACATAAAATGTTGATCTTGCCTTTATGTGTCAAATACATATTGCAAGTTATATTAAATTGCCACTGAGCATAGAAAAAAACCCAATCATACTAAATGACAGCCAACACTCTTTATGTCCTCATATTCAGCATTCCATTGTGAATAAACACTTAGTGTATCTTTCACCTTAGAGGTAGGGACATGGGTCTTGCACACGACACGTTGTCTTGGTATGTCGAAAACATATGGCAAGTCATTTTAAAATCTGTCCATATAAGAGTAAGTCACAGCGCGGACACGACAGCATATATTTTCCTTCAGGTTGCCATGGCAACCAGAGTTCTGCATGGAATTAATTTTTTTGAACAATTTTGAAAAAGCACCAACCAAGGATCATTCCTATGAAGTTTCATCAAAATTGTCCAAGCGGTTTAGGAGAAGAAGATGATTGTAACCAATTGTTGACACTTTTCCTTTAGGTTGCCATGTCAACCAGAGTTCTACATGGAATTAATTTCTTTGAACAATTTTGAAAAAGCACCAACCAAGGATCATTCCTATGAAGTTTCATCAAAATTGTCAAAGCGGTTTAGGGAAAGAAGATGATCATAACCAATTGTTGACATTTTCCTTTAGGTTGCCATGGCAACTGGGCCAAACAAAATTATGTGAACAAATTTAAGAGAGGTCCATGCAAGGACACTTCAAACCAAATTTGCTGAAGATCTATCAAGGGGTTCATGCGAAGAAAATGTTAAGTTTTTTTTACTAATTTTAGCTCTGGTGGCCCTTAAAAGGCGCCAAACAAAATTATTTGAAAAGACCTGACAGAGGCCCATGCTAGGATGCTTCAGACTTGAAGATCCATCAAGCAGTTAATAAGATCAAGTTGTTTAAAGGTTTTCTATTTTTTGCTCTGGTGACCCCTAAAAGGGGCCAAACAAAACCATTTGAACAAAGTTGAGAGAGGACCATGTAAGGATGCTACATATCAAGTATGGAGTCATTCTGACCTTTACCTTCAGAGGAAAAGATGTTTAAGTGACAAGACAATGTAAAAATAAATGACCCCTGAGCAAGGCCAATTTGACCCCGGGACAATAATTTGAATACCTTTGGTGTCGGTCCTCTAGGTAACACTATATACCAAATATGAAAGCTCTAGGTCTTATATTTTGGAGAAGAGGATTTTTAAAGTTTTATTATATAAGACTATATAAAAATATTGAAAACCTAAGCCTATGAACACGGGGGGTGGCCAATTTTGACCCTAGGGCTAAAGTTTCAACAATCTTAATAGTGGTCCGATAAACAATGCTTCATACCAAATATCTAAGGCCTTCGCCTTTTGGTTTCGGAGAAGAAGATTTTATAAGTTTTCATCATATACAGATATAAGGAAACCCATGACCGCCTGGGTGGGGCCATTTTTTGACCCCAGGGCCAAAGATTGAACAATATTGGTACAAGTCAACTAGATGATATATCATGCCAAATATCTAAGCTCTTGTCACTACTTGATTTTACGTGTGTATCTATATATGTATATTTGTTATTAATTGTTGTATGTGGCCCATATTGAAAATTGGTATGTGTACTAAATATGTTATCCAGTTTAAATTAAGACGTTACTTGTCTTTGTGAGTTCGGAGAAGATTTTTTAAGTTTTCACTTTAACGCATATAGAGAAAACCCATCAGCCCCGGGGTGTGGCCAATTTTGACCCCAGGGCCATAATTTGAACAAACTTGGTAGAGGTCCACTAGACGATGAATCATGCCAAATATCTAAGCTCTAAGCAACGTAAGTTCAGAGGAGATGAATTTTGAAGTTTTCACTATAAACATATAGAGAAAACCCATGACCCCCGAAGGGGGTTGGGCCAATTTTGACCCCAAGGCCATAATTTGAACAATCTTTGTAGAGGTCCACTAGACGATGAATCATGCCAAATATCTAAGCTCTAGTCCAAGTAAGTTAAGAAGAGAAGATTTTTGAAGTTTTAACTATAAACATATCAAGTATACCCATGACCCCCCGGGGCGGAGCCAATTTTGACCCCAAGGCCATAATTTGAACAATCTTTGTAGAGGTCCACTTGACGATGAATCATGCCAAATATCTTAGCTCTAGTCCAAGTAAGTTCAAAGGAGAAGATTTTTGAAGTTTTCACTATAAACATATAGAGAATACCCTAACCCCCCTGGGCGGGGCCAATTTTGACCCCAAGGCCATAATTTGAACAATCTTTGTAGAGGTCCACTAGACGATGAATCATGCCAAATATCTAAGCTCTAGTCCAAGTAAGTTAAGAGGAGAAGATTTTTGAAGTTTTAACTATAAACATATCAAGTATACCCATGACCCCCCGGGGCGGGGCCAATTTTGACCCCAAGGCCATAATTTGAACAATCTTTGTAGAGGTCCACTAGAGGATGAATCATGCCAAATATCTAAGCTCTAGTCCAAGTAAGTTCAAAGGAGAAGATTTTTGAAGTTTTCACTACAAACATATAGAGAAAAACAATGACCCCCCGGGGCGGAGCCAATTTTGACCCCAAGGCCATAATTTGAACAATCTTTGTAAAGGTCCACTTGACGATGAATCATGCCAAATATCTAAGCTCTAGTCCAAGTAAGTTCAGAGGAGAAGATTTTTGAAGTTTTAACTATAAACATATAGAGCATACCCATGACCCCCCAGGGCGGGGCCAATTTTGACCCCAGGGCCATAATTTGAACAAACTTTGTAGAGGTCCACTAGACGATGAATCATGACATATATCTAAGCTCTAGGCCAAGTAGGTTCAGAGGAGAAGATTTTTTAAGTTTTCACTATAAACATATAGAGAAAACCCATGACCCCCCGGGGCAGGGCCAATTTTGACCCAAGGGCCATAATTTGAACAATCTTGGTAGAGGACCATTTGGTGATCCTACCTACCATATATCAACGGCCTAAGCCTTGATGTTTGGGAAAAGAAGATTTTTAAAGTTTTTCCTTTCCATTGCCATGGCAACCAGAGTTCTGCATGGAATTCAATTCTTTGAACAATTTTCAAAGGGGACCACCCAAGGAACATTCCTGTGAAGTTTGGATGAAATTGGCTAAGCGGTTTATGAGGAGATGTCGTTTAAAGTAAAAGTTTACGGACGGATGACGGACGGACGGACGGACGCCGGACAAATTGTGATCACAAAAGCTCACCTTGTCACTATGTGACAGGTGAGCTAAAAACATTAGTGTTACCTTGACTTTGAAACAAGCTGGTTGTAGCACATGCACATCGTCTCTATATGGTGAACATTTAGGGGTAGTTATATCAAAAACATTCAAGTGGTTCAAGAGATATGGAGCAGACACGATTTCTGATGGACAGACAGACAAGACAGACAACTCTAGGGAAAACAATATTTCTTGCCATTTATAGGGAGAGAAAAGTCTTCTATCATAAAGCTGTAAGATCTTTTGTTTCATTCTTGTGAGCTCTGATCGAAACAATAAGCCTCTTGAATATGATTGTTATAATAAGCCCCTTGAATATTTCAGTATGCAAATATCACTGCCAGAACAAAAACACATCATTTCTACTATTTTTGTTAAACACCATAAAAGTATCCGTTTATTTCTTTGTATTATACAATAGACAAAGATAAAAGAAATTGTCTAATCTTCTACCATATAATTCTTTTTTCTTTTGATTTAAAAAAAAAATCAAATAATTATTTTCAGAGTGATAAGCCTGGCACTACAGAAAGCACAGCTTGTAATATATCATTTCTTTACAGATAATGTAAAGAACTACAAAAAAACAACAGAATACAAAACACACATGTATATGCAAACAAACTAAACACATATGAATATGAATATGTAGAATACTCACAGCAGATGGTTCTGTAGGTTGTAAGCCTGGATTGGGCATGGGTTGTCTCCTCATGTGTTCTCCAGACATTATGCCATCTGGGATCCTGGGTCGAAATTGGGCATTTTGATCACAAGGCATTGACATTGACCTAGGCATTGGGGGTCTTGGGCAACGTAGGCGGAGCATACCCCCGGTCATGGACATTGGCAGACCACCCTCCACACGACCACAAGGCTCTGAGGCTGATGGAAAGGCAAATGGGTCATCAGTCACTCCCTTGGGTAGACTTGGCTGGCACTCAAACCTAGGAGATGGCATGCCAGGTCTCAGTGGTAGTGGTGTCACTGGTGGTCTAGGATAGGGATCCTGGTCCGGCCCAGGCCAGTGGCCACTGTGAGTCGGGGCTTGTGATCGTGGGAGGCTAAATTGACCTTCATGGTGCATGTGACCAAACTGGTCCTGGCTTCGAACTGGGCTACAGAAGGGCTCTGTCATGTTGCTCCCATCCCCTGGCCTCTGTGGTGTTATGGAGCCTGGGGGTCGCACCAATGGTGAGTGACTCAGGCCCTCAGAACCTGGTGGCCGGGGGGTCCCCTGAGGCATGCCAAACTCACGAGTGGTTGATGGTGTCATCCCATATGGGTCCTGTGAACGTGGAGTAGTTGGTATCTGTTGGTAAGGGTCCTGCACATAACTTTGGTTGGGACTTGGCTGACTTGGTGACTGACCTGCAAGTTAAGAAAAAAAATCTGACAAATTTCTTTCAAATGTTTTTAAGATACACAGAGATACAGTTCCTGACATTAATCATCTTTGTGTACAAAGGTAATGGCTTTATAAAGATCACTAGGCAGACAGGACATCAGACTCTAACCTTAAGTTTCATAACAGAAGCTAAATCCAAGATTCTTTTTACATTTACTATGTTATTCATGAATGCCCTTGTAGATCAATGATATAAGATAATGATTCATAAATAAAACCTTCTGTTTTCTAGAACTCAGATTTTCAACTTTGATCGGGTGGTATTAATACACTGTTGTAATTTGTTTTGTTTTGTAGGTAAAACAGATCTACTACTCAAAAAAACATACCAGGCAGGGCTTCTAAAACTTTGAAACCTCAATCCGTCCGGACCTGGCGGCATCCCCCCCCCCCCGCAAAAAAAATCCCCCCCCCCCTAAAAAAAAAAGGCCTGTTCAGAAGTCCGATTGCATAAAAATGTCACCCATTTTCGCGACTTCTTTTCTGTCAATATTTTTCCACGATGTGGCAATTCGTAAGAGGGCTCTAGAGCCAGCATAGCCGATTGAGATAGTCATAGATTCAAGCTTAATTCAAATGAGATTCCCATCAATTCTGTAGCGTTTCGAACAAGAACGAGTGGGATCGTAATTAACTGTGGCCGGGGAAAAGCGGTCAGACGACAAAAAGTGAAACAGTATTATGATTTATTTGCTTAATGCTTTTACAGTGGGTCAAAATTCATCTGATAATCTTTAATAATAATATATATCTAGATTTATAATCGGGGCTTCAAGCTATAAGTGTGATATCGACAACGATTTTTTCATTAAAATGACGTAAGCGGCGCACTCAGCTTTCAGATATTTTTAGTCAAGCGTGTTGCTGTTGATATCCTTTATATGACTAGGTTAATTAATTCGGATTTTTAAAACTTTCGCGGATTAACAATGACAACTGCAATAATCTTTAAAATCGTTTTTAACCACTAATGCTTCTTGATTACAATTTAAATTGAACAGTTTGGTAATCAAATAACGGATATATCATGTAATGATCAACAACGACATAGCATATTGCCATGTGAAAAAATGAAGCGATTTTAACACTTAATCAGGATAGCTGCAAGCACATAATTAACACATTATTTGTTTAATTGTGTGTTCTGCGACCTACCAATACACGTGATAGGACCGATTGCAAGCGTCTGCTAATTAACAGATAGGCTATAGAGTGATCAGCATAGTGGAAAGAGCAGCTGGTCGCATTGGTCTGATGGTAACTAAGACACTTGTATGACCTATAGGGGGTAGTTTTGAATGTGTGAATGACCCATGAATAATTTGTGTATTACAATTTCTACAACGTTTACTGACTAAGCAGTTTTGGACCGAAATTATAAAAAAATGAGAAAATTTCGGACCGATTTTTTTACACCTTTTGAAACTGAAATCGGTCTGGCTTGGTCAAAATTGGTCCAGACCGGCAAAATGCCGGTTTTTAGAAGCCCTGATATCAGGTATTACATTGTTGAGAGACATTCCCTGCATAAAGGTAAATTTCTTTCACATTACAGTTCAGTGAAAGAAAAGCTTCAGTTAAGATCAGTTAGCCTACAGAATCTACAACGCTTCCTAATATAGCATAAGCATCAATTTGATAAACAATTGTATTTTTATTTCTCATAATTTCTCATAATTTCTGTTTCAAGAAATGATATGAGGTTTGCAATCTTTTACTTTAGGGCTATTCCATTTAAACATGTAACCCAGGGGGGACGGCAATTTTTTTAAATCATATATGGAAGGGTTGTCTTTTTCGCTAATTTGCATCTGTAGTTGTAGTTGTCAAATTTCGAAATTTGCTTCTGATAGGGGTGTCTAAATTTTAATTGCATATGACGTAAGGGTGAAAATCTCTTCAGACCGATCGAACAGATAACTTGTGTTATCTTCCTTGAAATGTTTATACTTTGTAGAATTCTTCTGTTTTTTTCCGCTGATTGCAACTTCGCAATATACCATAATCCTTTGTGGCATGATAACTTTCAGTTTCCTTCTGGGTTATAAAGAAGTATAATAACAGCGCTAAAATCAGATTAATTTTCACCCCAGGTTTGTTATAAATTATATTTTCTCATTAGATATGGCATTACAATGGATTTATAATACATCGTAGAAAAATAATATGCATGACACACTATACACCTAGACAGGAGGTTGTGATTGGTGGGGTAAATTGTTCTGAAAATGAATGCTGTTCCTACTCTTATTTGATTTTTTTTTTAATCAAATAGACAAAACATTTGTTTTGAGAACATTATTACTCTGTCTGGCTGACTGTCACAATTTAATGCGGAATTTGTGCTATCTAATAATGAATATTTTAGATTAAACGTTTATACAGCATAAATATATATATATATAGATAGTCCTATATATAAACATATCATCAATATACATCATGAAGTTTATATTTACGAGTCAAACACATTTGATAAACTTGTGGCTTTACTGACGTTTGTAAGGGTTGTAATTGTATATAAAAAAATTGCTATTTAATCATTAATACTAGTGTCGATTATTTTCTGCAGAAACTTGACACAATAACCTTTTAACTGCTGTGTGCACAGTACTATAATACTACATAATAGACATGCTACATTAGAGTTAATATCTCATGCTATAACCTGTGTAGTGTTTTTTTAATGATTTGACAGTTAAACTTTAATAATATGATGGCCACCATACTAGTCCCATACATGGTACACACATGCCTGGAAAAAAATTAACACCAATCAGACTTATTGCTAAATTTAAAAAAAATATATATATACTTGTGCTTGTAATGCTCCCTTCCTTTTTCTACAGGTATGATTCAAATATGCTGATGTTATGTTTTGAGAACATTACTTTCCATCAATATCTCCGCTAGAATTGGTTTGGCTGCTATTACACCCAGGACAGCAAGTGGACAATGATGGACCACAAGTGCTGGTCGACAGACTACTGTTGGTTGAACAGCTTTCGTTTATACACCCTTTCAATTAATCGCTAAATTTACACATAAGAGTTGCGCCCCTTACCGAAAATGACGTAGGTTGAGGATTAAAAACGTCCCGATACGGCGATTCCTGCTTTGATTATCGCTGAGCATTACAGGAAATCAATCATGCGCGCAGTATATCTTGTCGAATTTGGTAATATTTTGCTTTTATTTTGCTATTATATTATTCTGACAATGCACCACGTCACAAGATAAGATTAATACTGTATTTTATCAGAAATCCTGTCATCGATGTGGGTTGTGGATTTCGGACAGTTTCTCGATTATTTCTTTCCCATTTGGATTTTATCAAAATCAATTAAATAATTTTGAGTGAAGTGGGTTTTGTTTTTTGGAGAAATATGATTATACACATTTGTAATATGTACCAAACAGTGTCATTCACTACCTTCATCCTTGTTTAAATTTACAGTCATGATGCTAGCCTGTACTACATTGCAACGCAGAACCACAGCGCTGCAAGGTTGAATGTGGCAAAATTTATTGTCACACTGAATATATTAAATTATGCACCGGTGATGTTACCAAGATTTTGCATTAAATTTAGAACCATGACAGATGCATGTATATTAGAAAGCACTTAAAACAGCTATTCCGGCAAATAAGTAACTTATATAGAATATTATTTTTAGTGAAGAGCTGGTTAAAAAAATGAGCACTTCTGGTGTTCTGGTCTAAGAATAATTGATCTGTGTGTGCTGTAAAAAGTTCATTGAAATCTAATGTACTGTTATTATTTTACTGGAATGTCTACGTGTGGTTATTATTTTGCTGAAATTATACGTTCTGTAGTTGATTCTTTGAAATATGTATTTTCGATTACTATTTTACTGTCAGTGCTCCTGTCTGCTCATTAAATTTTCTTGTTTTGAAGTTAAAAGTTTATGATCCTGGATTTTGAATATATTTATATGTATGTGGTTAATGGTCCCAATGTTAATAATTTTCCCCATATTCATAATCATGTTCATAATTGTCTTTCATATTTTTAGAAATACATGTACACGAATAACAACTGTTATCACGATTATGCATTTCAATGAATTTGTTTGCTAGTTCATACTGTTCAATAAACTCATATTCATGTACCTTTTATTAAGTTCTTGCTATCAATTTTCACTTAAAAAGGCTGTATTGCTAAAGTTCTTCGATACAAGTTCCATTTAAAGTGTATGATTCTAAGGTTAATTATAGCAAATTTAATCTCCTCTTTAAGAGTGTCCAGCTCTGCAGTTGTAGAGATTTCATTATTGAAATGGACAATACATCTTGTCTTTTATTTATTTCATTTAAATGATCAATTTGCACTTTTCCAATACCCCTAAAAAGGGCCTATACAAACTAGAGCTCTCACAGGAGTGACGAATACCCCCAAATGCCGCCTGGACACAGGAATGGCAAACCATTCCTTTGAAAAGAGGCCATAACTCCAAGGTTACTGCACACTGCATCTTCTTTTATCATGCATGTATTGTTTTATTTAAATCTGTTGAGTAATTTAGAAGTTACACTGCTGACAAGAAAAACTAGCTGATGCTCTTGCTGATCTCTTCTGGAATAAGACATCTAGAGCATTCAAGAGCTTTTCTTCCAACACGATCATCATCAAATTTTACAAGTACACATTTGGGGTTGAATGCATCCTTATCCACCTGGGAATAAATCCCGGGACTGTTCCTGTAGCCGAATTAACAAGTCCATCTGACAGGTCAATATTTGTAGTAAGCACTACTGTGGCAAATATGCCATACTTAAGTTCTGCTGGTGACCGACAAGCTCACTCCTATATACCCCCTCAAACTTCGTTTGTGGGGGTATAATAAGGACTGCTTATCAGAAAGTTGGCTATTGAATGGAAGGTGTAATCTGGCCACTTGCCTATGAGCTAAAGGGTTAATCAAAGTATAAATCTTATCAGCTTGTTAAATTAATCAATGTACAGTATAGAGGGTATTAGCTTGTTTGCCATTTATCAATGGACAGTATAGAGGATATCCACTTGTTTGCCATTCATCAATGGACAGTATAGAGGATATCAGCTTGTTTGCCATTCATCAATGGACAGTATAGAGGATATCCACTTGATTGCCATTTATTAATGCACAGTATAGAGGATAACAGCTTGTTTGCCATTTATCAATGGACAGTATAGAGGATATCCGCTAGTTTGCCATTTATCAATGGACTGTATACAGGATAACAGCTTGTTTGCCATTTATCAATGGACAGTATAGAGGATATCCACTTGTTTGCCATTTATCAATGGACAGTATAGAGGATATCCCCTAGTTTGCCATTAAACAATGTACACTTTAGAGGGTTGGCTTTTTTATGTGTATTGGTACATACCTCCAGGGATCATCTGGCCTCCAGACCTAATCGGACTTTGCATCCCAACGGGGGTCGAGTTGATGGGGCTTGGCACACCTGGAGTACCTACTGTATCTACAACAAATAAACTGTGCATCATTTCTAACACAGAGTACTCAGGTGTGATAAACATTAAGCTCATGCTTTTGATAATGTACACAAATCATACCATGACTGAAAAATAGTTTTGACTGAGTGACTTTAACCCTCAAGTCTATTCAGGTAGTGTGAACATCGAAATAATCAAGTTTTCTAGTCCAGGTTTTATTTGGCTATTTTCGGAAATTGACCCATACCATTCATACAACATTAGGTATAAAGTAAGGAATATAGTTATTAATCAATCAATTCATACTACATATAACTTGCTGTAATAGAAACTAGAATTTTGAGCCCAGTTGTCAGGTAACATATCTGCCCATCGTTCTTGAACCAAATTTTGAAGAAATTAAAGCTATTAAGCCAATAAACATTGTGACCAATTATTAAAAATTGGATTACAAATGCTCAAGTTAGAGAGCAAACATGAAAGTGTGATGCCACAGACACGCCCATGGAAAATGTACCCGCCAACATGATCTATACATGTATGTCATTCTACATAGGTGACTATCAGGGTCCAAGAAAATAACCAAGAAATCTACTGTATAGACAATTGAGAAACTGACAGAGGTTAGTGCACCATGAAAAGTGCAGGTTCTGAAGCAGGTTCCAGGAGAGCACCAAGCATTAAACTTTTAAACAATAACTATGCAGCTTAAACAAAAACAATCTAGCAATGTTTCATTCTTAATCTTCTCTTCAGGGATGATAACAGAGCCAAGTTGCTAATCCTGAAAATGTCTGCGTGGGGTTCAGGGGGCCGCTAAAGCCCCCCGATGGGTCCAGGGCAAAGCCCTGGGGGGGGGGGAAGGGGGGCAAAGCCCCCCGAAGCTTTCAGTATTTCAGGGTTTCTCATACCCTTTTTTGCCTTAGAATAGTGTTCAAGGAGTACACCTTTCGGTTTGGTAGATATAATTATGTTCAACAGGAGACATCCCCAATCAGAACAATTATCAGGAATCTTAGCAGTGAAGTTAAACACCTTTGTCTTTAAACAAGGTTAAATTTACTTTTTTACCTGAAGTCACAGGCATAAAACATGTACCTGACATATTGGTTCAGTTGTCCACTTCCCATAAAACTCAACTGGCTATGATCAAATGCCTGTGTATGAACAGTCTACACTGTGGGATGTTTGATTTATAATAATGAACAACATATCAATTATCAAGCTTGCAAATGTTTATTGTAAAACTGTTATTTATTCAATTTTTATATATCATAAAGAGTATTTATTCCATTAGCTGCACATTTGATGAGAATATAATATTATTAATTATTATATATATTATTCCAAGTAATATCCAAACGGGACTGTAAATGCTTTGGCAGTGAGCCGTTGTGGTCATATTGGACTGTGTCGCCATCAATGTCTATGAGGTGAGGGACAAGTTGACGTATTCTGGTCTCAAAGCCAAATTTTTTCCCCTCATGGTGTTACATGAGTCCAGTAGCACACAAATTAGATTGTCCAGATTGTCCCACGTCAGTTCAAGTCTCTCAAACTGGCTTTCAAATTCCTTGAAAATTGATTCAGAATCAGCCCTTGTGATTTTTAAGGAGGCCAAATGTCTCAACACTATTTCTTTCTCTATAGCAGAAAAATAGCTGCAACAGTTTTCTCATTGTTTGTGTTTGTTGACCTGTCTAAGTTCAAACAAAACTGAGTTTCACTTAACTCCTCCACAAGTTCATCATTGAAATGGCTTGCCTCTCCCTAAGTCATCTTATATGATGCTGTACACCTTTGAAGTTTTAATTCGCTGAGAGCTTTTGTATCTTTGGCAAGTGTCTTAAGTAAGACACACTACTGTGGTGCCAGGGAGCATGTTCAGCCATAAATCCAAGTATCATGGCCTCTGCATTGAATTGTCAGTCATTGACAGGAACAACTGGATGCACTGGCCGAGGTGTCTGTTCATCCCTGACTTTTGGAACCATCAACATACCTGGAAATTCAAATTACAACTATAGAAATTCAATCTCACTCAAACTGGGTCCTCAAGAAGTTTTGTTGAACTGTCTCAAATAGAAAATAAACTGACTGCTCCTACTTAGTATATATTCAGGGGGGAGAATCGAGCTTAACCTTAGCATTCAAACAAGATGGCGGCGCCCATGTAAAAGGTGAGTTTTTTGGCGATTTAAAATTTTGGAAGCCAGTTTAAACACTGGCATATTGTGAAAAACCTGCTAGAGAAAATTCCACACCCATTGGTACTTGGATCTCCATGAAACATGCTGTAGTTTTGTCAAACATTCGGACATCGGCATCGACTCGAGAGGAAAACGAACTAAAAGGCACGGCTAAGGTTAGGATCCCTCGATAATATTGGCCTGTTTTGACGATTAGCAACACTATTCATGATTGTTGTGTCAAGTTGGTACAATATAAATGTGTATTGATCAAAAGTTATCCGTCTAGAAACCGGTAATGACGTATTTGCTTCAAAATTAGTATTTATGCACAATGCTAAGGAGCAGTGCACGCAAATAAGTGGCTAAGGTTAGGTGCCATTTATTGAGAGAGGCGTTCATTACCTACGGTAATTTTGTTTCGTGTTTGTATCTGTTCTTTCTGAGAGATTAATGGTTTCCGTAACACTGTGCGACATCATCATTATCCAGATGAGGTATTTTGAAACTGCCAAATCTGATTTCGCTGTGTTTTCATCTAGATACAGTTGAGAAAAAAAACTACAGTGACGCGATGTTGTGGATGAAAATCGTCTATTTTGTAGTTTTTGGTGTACCTGTTTAAATTTGAGGATGCATTAAAACAATTAATAAAGAAATATTCACATTCATATTTAATCAATCGTTACCAGAAGCGAAACTGATTGCACTTAATTAGTACTTAAATTGTCAACGGTGAATCGGTCTTGTCAAAAATGTTGACAAAAGATTGTAATGATGATAAAGGTTTAAAGTAGATAAATGATGTTTCCGGTACACTCGTAATTGAAAATAATGTCTGTACGTCAAAGCAAACATGGCTAACGCTATGGCTAAATAGCGTTAGCCATGTTTGCGTTGACGTACAGCAAGACTGTCTTAAATCACAAACGAAGATCTAAACAATAGAGTAGTATCATGTCAGGAGAAACTAGGGTTTAGTGACACAACAAACATAACAGTTCTAGATCGGACCTATTTAACAACCTGTAAAGTATTCGTCCTATGCCTGCAACCGTTTAAACTATGTTTGATCGAGCCAGACATTATTTTCAAATACGAGTATACAGGAAACATCATTCATCTACTTTAAACCTTTATCATCATTACAATCTTTTGTCAACATTTTTGACAAGACCGATCTACCGTTGACAATTTAAGTACTAATTAAGTGCAATCAGTTTCGCTTCTGGTAACGATTGATTAAATATGAATGTGAATATTTCTTTATTAATTGTTTTAATGCATCCTCAAATTTAAACAGGTAAACCAAAAACTACAAAATAGACGATTTTCATCCACAACATCGCGTCACTGTAGTTTTTTTTCTCAACTGTATCTAGATGAAAACACAGCGAACTCAGATTTGGCAGTTTCAAAATACCTCATCTGGATAATGATGATGTCGCACAGTGTTACGGAAACCATTAATCTCTCAGAAAGAACAGATACAAACACGAAACAAAATTACCGTAGGTAATGAACGCCTCTCTCAATAAATGGCACCTAACCGTAGCCACTTATTTGCGTGCACTGCTCCTTAGCATTGTGCATAAATACTAATTTTGAAGCAAATACGTCATTACCGGTTTCTAGACGGATAACTTTTGATCAATACACATTTATATTGTACCAACTTGACACAACAATCATGAATAGTGTTGCTAATCGTCAAAACAGGCCAATATTATTGAGGGATCCTAACCTTAGCCGTGCCTTTTAGTTCGTTTTCCTCTCGAGTCGATGCCGATGTCCGAATGTTTGACAAAACTACAGCATGTTTCAGGGAGATCCAAGTACCAATGGGTGTGGAATTTTCTCTAGCAGGTTTTTCACAATATGCCAGTGTTTAAACTGGCTTCCAAAATTTTAAATCGCCGAAAAACTCACCTTTTACATGGGCGCCGCCATCTTGTTTGAATGCTAAGGTTAAGCTCGATTCTCCCCCCTGATATTACTACTACAAAATATGTATTCATTTTTTTTTAATTTTCATTTGAACCTTCCATTATAGTCAACAGCCACTTCTTATTGAGAACAATGCTTCAAACATTATGGGAACAATAAAGAAACGGTTTAACAGCGTAAACTTCAATCGGCCAAATAAAATTTGTAAAATAAAAATCGATTATTATGACACACTCCGAATCGCAATGTCCGAAATATTGCTACGTGCCCAAAAGCCATTCTCAGTTTGATCACATTCTATTAACTTAAAAAGAAACGTTGCTAAATTTCTCTTAAAAATAAATAGCAAATATACCTTTAAATCGACGAATCGATGTTTTTAGAAGTTGAAGGTGGTCGGATTTTTTCCAATACTCGTTTATTCGTCTTTGTCGTCTGTCATATCCGGATACTGTCTTCTAGTCCCATCGGTTATTTCCGTAATCACCCGATGCTAGCTTAACCAATCATATAGCTTGACTGCCAAGACGTAAATAGGTTCGATAATTTCCGGCTTTACACTTCCGGAAAACTCACCTTTCGTACCCATATTGTTCGATCTGAGCTTGAATCGCTCCCTGTACCCCTCCCCCCTAGAAAAAACTCAACGGATTTACATTAATCTCAAAATCGATCCATGAGGCCTTAAATCCGGAATTCCGGATTAATCCGGAATTTTACCATCCCTGTCTCTTTTGTATGTGTTATTTCACGACATTACTGTATGCATGCTTCAGACAAAATTCAACAATTCATGTGCATACATGCCATAGTTATAGTATTTTATGTACACATAAAATTCTTTATGTCATTGTGCAACAAATATTTCATTAGCAGTGCCTTTATCAGCCAATCAGAAGATTTGTTAAGGCACCCGGGCTTATCAGGTCACTTGACCTCTCATGCGATCTCAGTAAACCAATCAGACTCTTCAGCCATCTCCTTTGTTTACCTCGGCATAATAGAAGCGTTCAACAATTTAGTTTATTTTTTTCAACTAACCACCACCTCCATCTCCTCCACCTCTTTTTCTCTTGAAAAAAGGAATTTGACTGGCTAGTTTGCCGCACATTTTACTTTGAATCGTTTGATTCTTTATTACTTGTGTTTCATCAAAATGAATCATTTTCTTATTTATACATGTACTGCCATAATATTACGTTATGTACAACTTTGTATTTCTCTGTCTATCATAATGGGGGCGGTTTACCCATCCAGATATTGTATTACGAAAAACATAACGTAACATTTGTCAACCTATTCTTGTTGATTTTATTTTATGGCATTTTGAATAAATGCCCATTATCAATAAACGCAGTGTTTCTTGTATCTTTTCCTACATACATTACTAGTTCAACCGGCTTGCGGTTGCCTTTACAACCTTATAAATGTACAATATATAAAAGGAAAACATTCCAGAAGATTTGTTCAGAAAGGCTGAAAATTCAGGGGAATTTTTGTAGTATTCAGGGTGATTGGTTTAGCAGGTCTAAGTACCAAATAATTTAACAAAAAGTAAATATTCGTTGTCATTCATGAAGTCATTTTCTCCCATGTGGATTTGTTGTTTTTTTACATTCAGTTTTATTCACATACTGCAGTTTCACTTTGTCATTTGTTCCTGTTTCTCTTAAAGCCTGTTGTTATTGTTTTTAAATCTGAGGGATTTTTCCTCCCTAATGGGACACTGGGCGAAGGTTTTGAGAAGCATTATAAAGTGTCAATGTGCCAAAATCGTTTCACCAAACTTTCTATGTCAATTAGAGGCCATATTTTGTATTAAGGATCATAAGGAGTTATAAAAATAATTTGGCCACAATAATTGGGAGTAATATTGATCTAAAGGTCATACTGCTGAATAAATTTGCACTTTCCAGTACCCCTAAAAAGGGCCAATACAAATAAGGACTGATTATCAGTAAGTTGGCTATTGACTGGGAGGTGTAATCTGGCCACTTGCCTATGTGCTAAAGGGTTAAGGCATACATGTGATAATTTTTGGGGTGGATTCCGGGACACTCGTCGTAATGTCAACGCACACTAGGGGGGTCCCCGGATTTTTTTTAAATGGGGAACGTCTGTGGTGCATTCTAGAGCATATCTGGGGCTATTTTAGTCGTTTTTAACATCGGGAAAATGTACCTATTTTGACTGCCAAGATGTATTTTTTACTTGACATGGGTTTTTTTCTGCATTTTCTAGAAAACATAAAACCACCAGATATTTTCCCAGGCTTTAAATGAAGTGCTAACCAGGAGGATATGCAGTCTACTTTCGGTTTCATCAAAACAGGAAATAAACAACTATACGGGCACCTGTTATCCCGCGCTTTTGAGAACATGCGTTACAAAATATTTATTTTTTCATAACATTTAAAACGTTTGCAATTTATGACACACAATTCTTTCCAGACGATCAAGAAGATTTTCCAGTCTATGAGCTTTTTTCCGTTTGGAGATGCATATAATTTTGATAGAGACGTGTCAACAATCCAACAATCGGCTGTATAAAGCAATCACGTGACTTACCATGGTCACGTGATTAAAGCACTATATAACCACCTGTAAACCCCATATCGTCAGTTTTATTTCGGCGTAAAAATACACAACAATTTGTCGGTAAAATGTGTGAAAAATATTAATTCATCAATTAAAAGCTATCATTCATAAGACCAAACAAATCCATATGAAAACAATGAATTTGTATACAAGAACCCTCCCCGACTCCTTAAGCACAACAATAGGCCAATAGATCAATTATCGGGTGATTGACGATGACCTCGACGACACGCATACCAATTAACGGATTAGTGTCAACATGTCCTGTGTTTTACGACCAGTGTCCCAGACAGGCAAAATAGCTGACTTACATTGGTAAAATTAAGATAATCGATTCCGAGATTTTTTTTCTCATTTTTTTTATGACTTTCCGGGACAAACATGCACCCTTCGTGACTCCGTGACAGAGATACGATTTCCGGGACAATCCTGGACGTCCGGGACGTTATCACATGTATGGTTAAGGACATTTATTTACATAGTTGTCTCACTTAATTGTCTATTGTCCCTGACAAAAAGAGTGATTTATCCAATCAATTAAAAGAATTTTATTCGAAATATTAGTAAAAGTCCTAACTTGTGATGAAACTTTGACCAAACTTTCTTAGTAAATCAAGGGCTATAGTTTGAACTTCGGATATCATAAAGTTGTCTCATTTAATTCTCTGATGTCCATCAACAACTGTGTGAAGTATCAAGTCAAATGAATGAACAGTTTATGATCTGGGATTTTAAATCCATCGTCAAAACCAACACCATGTCAAGTAGAAAAGCTCTCCTTATTCTTCAAATAGACATGCTAAAAACAGCTTAAGCAAGAGGAGGAATGCCTCTGATGTACAATATAGTTCAATGGATTATGAAATTACAAATATGCCTTCAGCCAGCTAGAGGTATCATAAACTTTAAGCATATACCTGCTCAGATAATGGTTGACGTGGAGGAGTGATGCAGTAAGAGGTAGGGACATGGGCTTTGCACCCTACATATAGACTGAATGCACACATGTGCAAAGTAATCTTTAAATATTGCCATGCATGACATATGATGTGTATATATGCAGCATTCCATAATGATAAACCCGTAAGTGTGACCTTGACTTTTAAAGTAGGGACTTGGGTGTTGCACATGAAACGTTGTCTTTATGTAATGAACAAAAAATCCCACCCTGCATAACAAAGTTACAGCCCAGACAGAGAAAACTGGATGGACGGGCAGTGTAATTTTATTATGCCCTCCTGCGGACCCATAAAAAGCCCTTAGTCTCCGTTTGAAGATGATGTACTGCAGATGCTCGATAGCTTTTGGTTGTTGTTTTCCATATTCATATTGGACCATTTCTGCGAGGTGTAGTATTTTCGACAAGATAATGATATTCATCACTTTGATACACATGATAGGTTTATCATGTATTTTATAGTAAGGTATTTTATTCATTTGAGATTATTGGCAAGAATAAAACCTAAGTGAAATAAAAGCAGTGTTAAGTATTTAATTTACACTGATTGTCAATTACTTACTGTCAGGGCTGTACATGCCAGGCAGAGGGCCAGGTGGCATGGCAGGCTCTTTCTTCTTTGCTGTGACCTTCACCTTTGGCTTCACCGACCCACGATTCTTTCGAGCTTTCAACTGAAGCATTAACATTCATACTTATTTGGTTCGCAAAATGTTAAACTGGTTAAAAAGGAATCAATTCTGCCAATTGTAATCCCCATTTCAGCAATAATTTACTTTTATGAAATAAGGTAAAATCTGGATTTGACTTGTATGTCTGGATGTATTGCAAAATTTCAAAATTTTCTGTAGTCTTAAACAATACAATCGTAAATGCACTGATTATATCTTTTTTTAAAGATGTTTCTATTAAAATTTTGAAAGAGTTTTTAAGAAATTGAAATTGAAATGGACACTTTTACATGCGTAAGATACAGAACCCTCACCAGGTAAGGCTGCTTCTCATCCGGTGTCAGTTTCCTCCATATCTTGGCAATCTGTTTGGATCTTTCAGACCAATCTGTAAAACACATATTTCAATCTTAAATTGCTAATTAAGAGCAGTCTTTGGCGTGTGAGTAAGCATAGTGTCTATCAAAGTCAGTGTAGTCTTGAGTGCCAATCTGAATGAGTGTAGTCTAGAGTGTCCATCAAAATCAGCGTTGTCTTGAGTGTCTATCATAAACAGCGTTGTCTCGAGCATCTTATCAGAATCAGCAGTCTTGAGTGTCCATCAGATTCAGCGTTGTCTTGAGTGTCTATCATAATCAGCGTTGTCTTGAGCATCTTATCAGAATCAGCAGTCTTGAGTGTCCATCAGAATCAGCGTTGTCTTGAGAGTCTTATCAGAATCAGCAGTCTTGAGTGTCTATCAGAATCAGCGTTGTCTTGAGCATCTTATCAGAATCAGCAGTCTTGAGTGTCCATCAAAATCAGCAGTCTTGAGTGTCTTATCAGAATCAGCAGTCTTGAGAGTCTTATCAGAATCAGCGTTGTCTTGAGAGTCTTATCAGAATCAGCGTTGTCTTGAGAGTCTTATCAGAATCAGCAGTCTTGAGTGTTCATCAAAATCAGCGTTGTCTTGAGCATCTTATCAGAATCAGCAGTCTTGAGCGTCCATCAAAATCAGCAGTCTTGAGTGTCTTATCAGAATCAGCAGTCTTGAGTGTCTTATCAGAATCAGCGTTGTCTTGAGAGTCTTATCAGAATCAGCGTTGTCTTGAGCACCTTATCAGAATCAGCAGTCTTGAGTGTCCATCAAAATCAGCAGTCTTGAGTGTCTTATCAGAATCAGCAGTCTTGAGTGTCCATCAAAATCAGCGTTGTCCTGAGAGTCTTATCAAAATCAGCGTTGTCTTGAGAGTCTTATCAGAATCAGCGTTGTCTTGAACATCTTATCAGAATCAGCAGTCTTGAGTGTCCATCAAAATAAGCAGTCTTGAGTGTCTTATCAGAATCAGCAGTCTTGAGTGTCCATCAAAATCAGCGTTGTCCTGAGAGTCTTATCAAAATCAGCGTTGTCTTGAGTGTCTTATCAGAATCAGCAGTCTTGAGTGTCCATCAAAATCAGCATTGTCCTGAGAGTCTTATCAAAATCAGCGTTGTCTTGAGAGTCTTATCAGAATCAGCAGTCTTGAGTGTCCATCAAAATCAGCGTTGTCTTGAGAGTCTTATCAGAATCAGCAGTCTTGAGTGTCCATCAAAATCAGCAGTCTTGAGTGTCCATCAAAATCAGCGTTGTCTTGAGCCTCTTATCAGAATCAGCAGTTTTGAAGGTCTATCTGAATAAGCATTGTCTTGAGTGTATATCTAAATTAGCGTTGTCGTAAGTGTCTATCTGAATTAGTGTAGTCTTAAGTGTCTATCTCAATTAGTGTAGTCTTATGTATATATCTAAATGAGCGCTGTCTACCTGAATAAGCATTGTCTTAATTGGCTATCTGAATTGGTGTAGTCTTAGGTGTCTATCGGAATCAATGTAGTCTTGAGTGCCAATCTGAATAAGTGTAGTCTTAAGAGTCTATCTGAATTAGTATAAGTCTTGAATGTATATATAAATAAGCACAGTCTTAAGTGTCTATCCGATTCAGTGAAGTCTGCCGTGTCCATCCGAATTAGTGAAGTCTTCAGTGTCCATTGGAATAAGTGTAGTCTTTAGTGTCCATCTGAATTAGTGAAACTTCAGTGTCCATCTGAATAAGTGTTGTCTTGAATGTCAATCTGAATAAGTAAAGTCTTTAGTGTCGTTCTGAATTCCAGTTGTCTTCAGTGTCCATCGGAATTAGTGCAGTGTTGAGTGTCCATCTGAATAAGTGTAGTCTTGGGTGTCTATCTGAATAAGTGAAGTATTCAGTGTCCATCTGAATTTGAGTAGTCTTCAGTGTCCATCTGAATTTGAGTAGTCTTCAGTGTCCATCTGAATTTGAGTAGTCTTCAGTGTCCATCTTAATTTGAGTAGTCTTCAGTGTCCATCTAAATTTGAGTAGTCTTCAGTGCCCATCTGAATAAGTGAAGACTTCAGTGTCCATCGGAATTAGTGCAGTCTTGAGTGTCTATCTGAATAAGTGAAGTCTTCAGTGTCCATCTAAATTAGTGAAGTCTTCAGTGTCCATCTGAATAAGTGTAGTCTTTAGTGTCCATCCGAATTAGTAAGAACTTCAGTGTCCATCTGATTTAGTGTAGTCTTGAGTGTCCACCTGAATTAGTAAAGTCTTCAGTGTCCATCTGAATTAGTGAAGTCTTCAGTGTCCATCGGAATAATTGTAGTCTTAAGTGTCCATCTGAATTAGTGTGAACTTCAGTGTCCATCTGAATTACAGTTGTTTTGAGTGTCTATCTGAATGTCTCCAGTGTCCATCTAAATTAGTGAAGTCTTCAGTGTCCATCTGAATAAGTGTAGTCTTTAGTGTCCATCCGAATTAGTGAGAACTTCAGTGTCCATCTGATTTAGTGAAGTCTTGAGTGTCCACCTGAATTAGTAAAGTCTTCAGTGTCCATCTGATTTAGTGAAGTCTTGAGTGTCCACCTGAATTAGTAAAGTCTTCAGTGTCCATCTGAATTAGTGAAGTCTTCAGTGTCCATCGGAATTAGTGTGAACTTCAGTGTCCATCTGAATTACAGTTGTTTTGAGTGTCTATCTGAATGTCTTCAGTGTCCATCTGAATAAGTGAAGTCTTCATTGTCCATTTAAATAAGTGAAGTCTCCATTGTCCATCTGAATCAGTGTAGTCTTGAGTGTCTATTTGAATTAGTGTTGTCTGGAGTGTCTATCTGCATTAGTGTTGTCGTTAGTGTCTATCTTAATTAGCGTAGTTTTCAGTGTCCATCTTAATCAGAAAAATCTTCAGTGTCCATCTGAATCAGCGTTGTATTGAGTGTTTATCTGAATAAGTGTTGTCTTGAGTGTCTATCTGAATCAGCATACTTGAGTGTCTATCTAAAATAGTGAAGTCTTCAGGGTCCATCTGAATCTACTTTGTCTTGAGTGTCTTTTTGAATAAGTGTTGTCTCGAGTGTCTATCTGAATCTGTGTAGTCTTGAGTGTCCACTGAATTAGGGAAGTCTATAGTGTCCATCTGAATTAGTGAAGTCTTCAGGGTCCATCTGAATCAAAGTAGTCTTGAGTGTCTATCTGAATTAGTGTTGTCTTGACGGTCTATCTGAATCAGCATACTTGAGTGTCTATCTAAATTAGTGAAGTCTTGAGTGTCCACTGAATTAGGGAAGTTTATAGTGTCCATCTGAATTAGTGAAGTCTTGAGTGTCCATCTGAATGAGCGTAGTCTTGAGTGTCTATCTTTATTAGTGTAGTCTTCAGTGTCCATCTGAATCAGTGCAGTATTCAGTGTCCATCTGAATCAGAGTTGTATTGAGTGGGTGGGGGTGGGAGAGGTCCATCCCTCTTGCAAGGGGTTTGGGGGGTCTCTCCCTAGAAATGTTTTAGAAGAGTGTGTGTCTAAATATCAAAATTAAAATGTGTCTTTTTGGGGAAGTATGATTGTACTTTTGTGCAATGTCACATTTTTCTCCTAAAAGCATCTAAAATTAAGAAATAACAAAGACAGTGAACCATTTGAAACAATAATAATGGCATAAATACACGCATAAACAAATATGCAGGGGACGAATCTTAGTTTGGTAAGATAGCAATTTGGTATGTATGTTACATTCAGCTCTGCTGTTATTTCATTGTCTTTGGTTAATTAATGTTAAATATGCTGATATTTTAGAACCAAATGACAATAAAAATCACCGCCCTTGCTGAAAAAAACCCAATAATTTATAATAAAACATAATAACTCTGACAAAATGGCGGTCTCGCAGAATCTTCCATTTTCTAACATGATTGTATACATGATAGGTAAATGCTACGTAAAGCATCAAAATATTTATGTTTATTACAAATAAATTTTCATCATAAACATTTCACAAATAAATTTTAAAGACATTTAATGTAGTAAAGTATTTCTCTGTCTTAGCGCCACCTTTCCCATGCTGCAATGACTGTATGCTTCAAATCAACAATGTTTAAATTGGCAAGCCTGGTTTGTACAATGCAATTAACAATTATGTTTAATAAGTCTTGACAACATTTTTCACCATCTCTTCTCCTTTTCTATAGCATTTTACAAACTTTCATCTTTTAATGAACTATTTCTCAATGTACATTCTGATTTGCTGACTTTCAATAGCTTTGCCTCCTGGCCAAGTTTCACGAATTGGCAGTTACTCTACCTTAATTTCGGATAAGAAGATGACCTATTATTAATACACAGGTTGTCTGCTCATTAGACAAATACACTATAAGCGGTCATATGACTTTGACAAGGCACATGGGAAGATGAAAGGGCGGCACATTTTCAGCAGTCTATGGTGACACCTAGTGGGAACACAATTATCATAAGTAATATGTCTCAATAACAGTTTTCAGTCTTTCGTGATGATTCCAGGTGTAAAATAACTAACGGAACAGAAAGCGCTAAAAGAGCAATTGTGGAAAAGGCACTACCCAAAAAGGGGGCTGTGTGGTAAGAAAAGGTGCAGGGGCGGACGGCCCTCAAAAAATGGGCTAGTTTATACACTGCTTGTGTATAAACAACATTTTTTTAAACCATTTATATTGTTGTAGAGACTGGATGTAGAAACATCAATTTAGACCTTTTGGGCTTTATTGGTCTTGGGAATTGCCTTCATAGTCACTTTCTGTATTAGTTTAATCTATTTTATGTATTCTTTATATTCACATCACAAGCACAGGTTTTAACAAGAGGCACATCAGTGCCTGTGCTCCACTGGCCAAAAGGTTCAAGCAAAGACCACCTAACGAACATTTTCGTCAAGTTTCATAGAAATACAATCATCAATTTTTGAGGAGAAGTTATTTAATTTTTTTTTTTACTTTAATAGCTCTGGCTGCCATGTTGTGCAGTGGACCGAAATGATTTGGGCAATTTGAGTAAAGGAGCACCAAACAAACATTTCTGTCAAGTTTTATCGAAAAAAGGTCATCGGTTTCGACGACAAGTCGTATAAAGTTTTTTTCTATTTTTACCTCTGGGGGCCATCTTGTGCAGTGGACCGAAACCATTGAAGCAAATTTGATAAAGGACCATCCAAGGAACATTTCTGTTAAGTTTCATAAAAATCTGATCATCGGTTTCTGAGAAGATGTTCTTTAAAGGTTTTTCTATTTTTTTGCCCTGGCAGCCATGTTGTGCAGCGGACCGGAACCATTTGAGCAATTTTGGTTAAGGACCACCCAAGGAACAATTCTGTCAAGTTTCATCAAAATCTGCCTATCCGTTTCAGAGGAGATGTCGTTTAAAGATTTTGCTATTTTTAGCTGTGGCGGCCATATTGTGCAATGGACCAGAACCATTTGAGCAATTTTAATAAAGGACCACCCAAGGAACATTACTGTCAAGTTTCATCAAAATCTGCCGAACTGTTTCAGAGGAGATGTCGTTTAAAGATTTTGCTATTTTTAGCTCTGGCGGCCATATTGTGCAATGGACCGGAACCATTTGAGCAATTTTGGTAAAGGACCACCAAAGGAACATTCCTGTGAAGTTTTGTCAAAATCCGCTTATCAGTTTCAGAGGAGATGTTGTTTAAAGTAAAAGTTTACGCACGCACGCACGCACGCACGCACGAACTCACGACGGACAATCTGTGACGACATAAGCTCCATGGCCTTCGGCCAGTGGAGCTAAAAATTGTTTACATCTCTTTATAGTCCATTAACCCATAACTTATCTTGCTTACTTTAAAATGTGTTTAGTGTGGGCGTTGCTTCAATTTTTTGAAGGAGTTAACAACCCTCTGTCAGAAGACCAACCTTCTAAGGTTAGATCTTGTTCTCTTTTTTTTCAGTATGTTGTGTGCATAGCCCCTAGTGCTCTCATAGTGCCTTACCTTGAACAACTTATCTTTATCAACAGGGCTTCTAAAAGTTTGGAACCTCAATCGGTCCGGACCCCGCGACAACCCCCCCCCCCCCCCCCTCAAAAAAGATAGACCGATAATATAGAAATGTCACACTGCGGCCGGCGGGAAGCGTTCAGACAAAAAGTGAAACAGTATTATTATTTATTTGCTTAGTGTTTCTACAGTGGGTCAATATTCAACTGATTATCTTAAAAAGTAATATATATCTCGATTTATAATCAGGGTTCAAGCTATAAGTGTGATATCGACGACGAATATTTCATTACTGCGAATCAAAATGACGTAAGCGGGGCGCTCAGCTCGAAGACTCTGTAGTTAATCAAGCGTGTTGCTGTTGATATCTGCTATATGACTAGACTAATAAATTCAGAATTTTAATGCTTTCGCGGATTAACAATGACAATTGCATTTATCTTTAAAACCATTTTTAACCAGCAATGCTTCTTTATTACAATTTAAATTTAACAATTTGGTGATCAACAAACGGATATATATCATGTAATGATCCACGGCGACATAGCATATTGCCATTTGAAAATATGGACCGATTTTAACACTCAATCAAGGTAGCTGCAAGCACATTATTAACACTTAGTCGTTTTGGACTGAAATTATAAAAAAATGAGAAAATTTTTCGGACCAATGGCTTGGTCAAAATCGGTCAAGACTGGCAAATTGCCGGTTTTTAGAAGCCCTGTTTATCAATGTCACCAAAAAGTATATACCTGTATCCCGTAAGCTCTTTCAGGTATGTTCTCCTGACTCAGCATCGCTAATTTTACCAAACATGTCAGATAACTAGAATTATTCCAACCTCTTACTATTCTAAATGCTCATCTCTGTACATTTTCAACATGGTCCCCAGACTGGTGTTGCATATTCCACGTGTCATGCTTTGTTTAGTATAAGAAACATGTTCACATCCATATACATTTAAACACCGAACACTGTTTATCCGCTATTTCCACATTATTTTTCGGTCCTGATTTTATTCCTTCTTCGTTTAACTAAATTTATCATTCGAAATCGCTATTCCGAAAAAAATTGCTATTTTAAAGTAAAAATTACGGTCCCGATTTGTATTCTACACCCATTTTTCGATCTTTATTTGGAAACCTGATCATCTCAGTTTTTCACATCATATTGGGAATGCACTCAGACATCAGCTTGAGGTGATAATGGAGCACAATTTGTGTTTTTTAAAGAATGAAATTGAGCATGCATAATTATGTTACAAACATCGATGTCAGAAAATGAGCTATTTATTTGAGTGATTTAGTGTGTATATAATTGCTTGTTAACTCGATCTGAATACCATTTGAAAATGTCTATCTTATCAGATTTGATCATCACATTGCTCACTCGACCCTTTGTTCCGAATGCATATTCATGCTGTCATTTTGTTTTAAATGTATAATGTTGTTTTAATAAAGAAGTTTAATAACAAATTAATTGTCATTTATTAAACAATAATTCAACAAATATGTATACTGAATGAAAAATCAAACCAAATGTATCGTATTGGTAACGTGTAACCGACTTTGCAATCTTCACGAAATTAATATTTGATGTCATCTATAATTCGCGAACGCTGTCATATTTGGAAAATTGTTAATCCGAAATATCGCTATTTTGAAATTTTTATCTGGGTCCTGACGATTTCTGATTAATGGTGTTTAAATGAATGTTAAGCATTTTGTTTTAAGCCCAAGGTTCCTGTTGGCGTTTTCATACATGATATTGCTAATAAATTATCTGATATTCTTTCAGATTTAATCCTAGGCATTTTGATGTCTGAATGCTTCCAGAATAATTTAATACTTCAAAAGGAACACCATAACTGTGTAACAAGCGCATACATGTATCAAAGGTGAAAACCTGCACATACCTGGATACTCTGTTTTCAACTCTGGGTGCATAATGTTACAGTAGAGAATGGGTGAAATGGTTGCATTTTCCCCAAGGTCTTCGTCTGACTCCCACTTCTGCATGTTGCGTCGACTGTTGTCTTGACTACTGGGCTCATCCGGGGTTATAGAGGGAGGCCAATGGGGTGGCATCCCTGCCCCAGGACCATGGAATGGGGGGTATATCTGTGGTGACTGCTGGGCCCTGATCAACACAGCCAACACGCAATGTTGCAATTATTTGTGGTACAAGGGGCATTCAATATATAATATCACTAATGGCCTTCCGTAGAAACCATGTTGTATAAGAGCATGTGAATTTCATTGCAGATGTTTATTTAACCCACTTGTGAAATTTTGATTTAATTAGCTTAAAATTGACCAAGATAATTTTTTTTAAATGTTTCCACTCATATATGGTGGCCATGTTTGAATGCTTTCATGAAACCTGAAGAAAAGATACATTAAAGAGTTTCTTTGCAGGTATCTCCACAAGATATTTTTTAATTGTGGCGCATACCTGGTAGTTCTATGGTGACATTAAGAACTGTTATTTATTTGCTTAAATTTAAAAAGAGGGTCAATACGGCTGCAAACAGTAACCGTTCTGGTAGGCCGGTTGTTGCAACCACAAAATGAAACATTGCTGCTGTAAGAGCTATGGTAGATGAATAAGGTCAACATACTATTTCCCATATTACTAATAGTCTAGGCATTTCAGAAGGGACTGTCCATCATTTTTTTGACTGTTTGCAAGTAAAGAAGTTGTGTGCTAGATGGATCCCCCACCAGACCAAAAGGCAAGTGTTTTGATTGTAACAATTTTTTTTTTTTAAATATAATCATTTATATCCCAGTAAAATTTATCAGTTTCTGAATGGGAATGAAACTTTGGTTTAATATTTTAAGCCCCAGCAACACATAATTAACAAATAATGGCTAGTAAGTAAGGCAAGGCCAGTCATTGCAAAGATGATGATAAGCACAAGGGTTTTGTAGGCCATTTTCTTAAAATCTAACCTAATGGCCCTGTGCAAAGAAGGCACAGGCAAGTTTTACAAAAAAAGTACATCTGTTAAAAAATCCATCAAAACGAACACCCAAGTAAAGGTTTGAAAGGCATACAGTTTATTTATTACAATGCTTTAAACCACGAATGTAAAATTTTGGAGTAATTCCTAGAACACGAAAAAGTTATTCAGGTTGAACAACCAAACGCTATGCTACTGCAAATGCCTTTGGTTCTGAAAATTTTCAGTGCCTCATCTGCTTAGCAAAGGGAGTCAACTTTGAAGCATTCAGGTCGTGGAAAGCAAGACTTCGTAGTGGGAATATTTTGAAGGGTTGACATGAACAAAATTCAAATGTAGTGAACATTTTAAACATACAAGACCAGTGATAATTTATTGAATTCCCCTCATATGATACATTTGTGTTTGCTCATTAAACTTTGTGCTATTGATGCAATTCAAAATATACTGATTTGTCCATGTATAACTACAATATAAAACCCTTATAAAAAGATAGCAGTTAATTGCTAGGCATAACATACCCATATTGAGGCATAAATGGAGGGAAGTTCCTCTGGCCCATGGAAGGCTGCATTCCACCACCATGCTCACCTAGAGAAAAGCCTGCAGAAATAGTATGCTTATTATTACCAAGTCATCATTTTATCAACAAGTTCACACGTCAGAATATTTAAAAAAATAACAGCTTAAATTACAAAAAATATATGCATATTTAATATAATCCGGATGGAGAAGAAAGATCTGTTTTTGTTGTTCCATATCAATAATTTAAAAAAAATTGCAATGAAGTATGAACTTTTGTTCTTAATGACCAACCAGTCTTCATTCTCACATTGTATACGGTAATTTCTGTCAACACAGAGTATTTACCATGAGGCATAGAGTCTGGTTGATGTGGGGGTGGGTGATGCATCTGATGAGGGGAGGAGATGTGGGGATGGGGCGTCCCAGACATGGCGGGCAGGGGCCCCGGGAGGGACTGAGGCAACATGTGGGGAGATGGAACAAGCCCTGAGTCTCCCTGTGAGAGGGCAGCTGGGTGCACACTCTCCCCCTGGTCCAAAACACCCTTAAAGATATCCTCTACTGTTTTGCTATCAATAGGCTCCAGACCAGGGACATCAGCTGAAATGAAATATGAATGTAAATTATCAAGGTTATCTGTGCAGGTCACTTTGACACATAACAGCAATGTGTACCTAATTCTATGGGTTACTCAATCAAATTGGCTAAGTGCTACAAACACCCTTGTATACATCTATATCTCTTTAGGGCATGTATACGAGTTTGGGCCGACATTGCCCATTAATGAATGTACACGCATATGGCCGACTCTATCGACTACAGGATGTAAACGCATCGCCCATATTTCAAAAGGGTCATTTTAATATTTCAATTTTGCAAGTTTCTTTTTGTAAACAATATCCGGGATGTTTATTAACCCTTTAGCACATAGGCATGTGGCCAGATAACACCTCCCAGTCAATAGCCAACTTACTGATAAGCAGTCCTTATCTGTATAAGCAATTTAGGGGATTTGAAAATAAGCAGATTAATACAGCAGTATGACCTTAAAATCAATATTACTCCAAATAATTGTGGCCAAATCTTGTGAATACATTTTATATAGATAATTAAATTATCTAATAAATGGTGTCGATGAAATATTAAATTATTTTATTTCATCTGTGAATGCATTTCCAAGATGGAATTGTAACATTTCTTTGAAATGTTTCAATTGCATTAAATCAAATGGTAAAAAAATGCTGGGATCGATCTAATTTTTATTACCGCTATCATATTCAAAGCGCGAGACGCAGGAAGACTATCTGCGGGCAAATAGGTGAGAGTTGCAAATTTTGTTTGAACTATGGGAATGTGTGAAGAGCACATAGATAAAAGTGAAAAATGTGCCGAGGGGCAAATGTGCTTGTGCCCACACTGGGCGAGGAAACAAACATATTAATATCTTTTTTGGGGCGTCTTGTGTCATTTTGTTTATGTAAATGTCACTTCAATCATCGTAATCCCCCATCCCCATGTATTTAATTTACATTGCATGCCCCTTTTAATCGTTTCTAAATGTTTTTCGTTCCTTTGATTAGATTTCATACAATAGAAAAATACAATACATCAAATAAAACATTTCCTTTAATGAACATACATGTTTTGTTTAAGGAAAATAATTTGTTTACAAACAACTTCAGCAATAATTCCATTCAAGATGCACAGCTTATCACTTCAGTCGACGTATCCCCATGTATTTACAGTTACAATGCATGCCCCATTCAATCGCTTCTAAAGATATTCCGTGCTTTGATTAGATATCATACGTAATGCAAGTTTTATGAACATACACGTTTAATTGTTTAAATGATTTCATTTTTACCAATAACTTTAGCAATAATTCCTATCAAAAGACAGAGCTTATCAGATGGTCGTTTTCCCGCGGTGAGGACAAACATTTGGTCATTTAATGTATGTAGAAACTATTTTTAGAAAATCAGTCAGTTAATGTAGTTGAAACTATTTTTAGATTTAGGAAATTGTCTGTTCTAAGAATGGAAATATGATTGTGCCTTTTCAAGTATTATTGATAAATAAATGTTAATTTATGTTTAACGTAAGTATCTGTGTAGAAATAATACTAGTGCTGTTATGAAGCTTCGCACTCTTGTGGTGTTTTACAGGTTAAATCCAAACTACTTTGCTTCACCAAACGTATGCATAACTCACTGTCGTATCAGGGCATGTGTGTAAGAATAAATTGAAAGCCTTATGTCCAAAACTATGCCAAGAATACACCGGAACGAAGCTTTTACGCAAAAAATGTAAACATCTTATTAGAAAAGTATACTCCTAAAAATCATAGAATGAATAGTATTTTAATATTGTATAACAGGCAAATCATAGTATTTGAAGCATTAGCAACGCGAAACCTGGGATACAAATATTTTGACTTTCAGACAATCATTTTTGTTTCTTATCTCATAAAAGTAATATCAGAAATACACCCTACAAATAAGCATGCTTCATGGTCACACCAGGTTATGATATCAACCCTGCAGGCGATGGGACACTTGCGGTCGATAATAATTTCTAGAACATCTTGGGCTGAACTCAGAGTGAATACCAGTATGTTACCAGAGCATCTATTATTTTGACCCAGACTAATCTGATAAATATAACGATCTATAAATACTTATATTCTGCTAAAAATAAAACGCTGGAATACAGAAATACAGCACGGAAATAGCCGGACAAGCAAGAACTCATACTCGGATAATCTATTTTTATGATTACAACGTCATTCTGCTAAACTTAGTGCGCATTGAGACAAAAAAATGGGTTAAAACGACATGAATAGAAGTAGTTCTTTGGAGTTTGCGGTCTTAACCCCATTCCCGCATGATAGTGCCAAATTGTCCCTTTATCTATTCCCGTATGATTGTTCCAAATTGTCCCTTTATCGATTACCGCATGATTGTTCCAAAATGTCCCTCTATCGATTCCCGCATGATTGTTCCAAAATGTGCCATGCTTATTTACGGTCATTTATTAACATATCTGTTGCTTATTTTTTTCGCAACAAATGCATTTTTGTGTAATATAAACATCGATAATTATATAAATAATGAAAAAAGATGATGTTACTATTCAAGATTTTCGGAAAATCACGACTAAAAGAGACAGAGGTCAAACACGCCTTAAAAGTTCTCAGCGCATGCTTGACGCGTGCTTGTCTCGTTTTTTTAATGGAAAATCCCCATACACGTCACTAGCTATTTAAAACTACCAATAATTAATATCATATCAATATATCCTTTTGATCACGCGCTAATGACGTCACCTGTCATGGTTTAGAAATGTGTCAAAATGGCTGATTTACGATGTAGTAAACAAGAGTCTGGATTAAATAAACACATGTCATTTGTCACTTCTGTTTCCAAAAATGGAATGTTAATCCGGTAATAAAAATGTCCCCTTAAGTCTGTTAATAGTATTTTGTTGTGAATACACGGATAATAATAAAATTATATGTGATATGACCCAGTTTGACAGCTGTTAAAACACGTGTTCTCTCGATCTCGATAAATACACAAGAATGTTGTGGTAATTGTCCATGCATTTCAGACCTTGATTTATTGCCTTTTGTTGACAGATTTTAATTATAATATTATTACGGAATCACTAACTTTAATTTAAATAGCGATTCTGACTATTAAAAATTCGAGTTGTTCGGCTTGTTGAGGGCAATATCTAGTACGTTCCCAAAGTTTTTAAAACTGTGCCAGTAGCAGACCCAGCCTTTTATTTTGATATTTACAATTATTTTATTCAATTCATTTCAAAACAACGGACATGCCAATTTTATTTATGAGAACAATGAATCTGAAATAACATTTGTTGTTTGCCCAATTAAATTGTGTTTATTTTTTAACAATGCATGATTTCTGTGATTTGAATATTTGTTTATTGTCAAAACCTTTTTAGATTAAACTATGATCACTAGATTCGAAATTTAATACACTACAAATACTATATTCATTATTTGAATTTCTAACATTATTTTAATCAAAAGAAATTCTACAAAATATTAAAGTTGTTATGCATAGGTGTCAATGGAAATATAGTATAATATGAAATCAATTGAAACATCTTCAATTTTTCACAGGAGTTGTGTTTCTCTATAAATATTCAACCAAATAATTTAGACAACAGAATAAAAATTATACCACTGGATTGGAAATTCATTTACCTACAAACTTTATATTGAACTATAATTAATTAAACCAAAAGAAATACTAGAAAAATAAGTTTGAAATGCATAGGGGGCAATTTTTCAATATTCTCCAATAATCTCCTATGCAGTAGGGGTACTTATAGGGGCTTATTATCTATTGGCTACTGGTTATCAATGTACTGATAAGCCATGCAGTGGCAGGCCTAATATGGCTGATTTGACATGAGGGAAAGGGTTAAGACTATCCAGTCCAGAGTGTCTGTTTAACTTTATTACACCCTCATAAAATTGTTACAAAAAGAAAGCCGATAAATGTTTTTCCGGTATGAATAATGCATCTAGATTACCAAACGCTTGCATAAATGGGTTTACCAGACCTATTTTACGGCCGGAACCATGCTGGACATCTATCAGCTCCACAGAAAATTTACTCATCATTTTCTTAGCTACTTATTGTTTCTATTGTTTGTGAACAAAATATTATCTTCAAATAAGTATAATCTTTATTGATTTTAATGGTAATTAATTAAAATGGTAATGGTTAATTGAACTGACGTAATATACTTAATGATTTGCGCATCAATGAATTTGGGAGATTTTCCATACAGTACTCGGCCTTGTGGTCTTATTACATCACAATGGGATTTCACACCTGCGATTGGCAACTAATGACCTTCTCATTTTAGCAGAAGATATTTTCAAGGGAAAATCAATACCCAAAAGGTTAAACTTAACTTTTATAAACATACAGGGTACTGTTTACAAAAAGAAAGATGCAAAATTGAAATATTGAAATGACCGTATTGAAATATGTGGGCGATGCGTTTACATCCAGTAGTGGATAGGGTCAGCCTGATGCGTATACATCTGCTAATGAGCTATGTTGGCCTATCTCGTATACATGTATGTATTCGTTTCATGATAAGCACTGAGTGTGACAATATGTTTCTGGATGGCACTGAAAAGTCCTTTTATGACAATTTGTAAGATTTCTTTCTGACAGTATATCGTAAACGATAACCTGTTGAGAAAGAAAAGTTAAGTTATGCAAAAACCTTATATTGTACGGGTTTGTTCTCAAAATGTCAACACCTACAGAAAAGAATAAAGAACGTGGAAGAGTGCGAAAAAACAAACCATTATCGCATCAGTTTGTAGTATTGGTATGTTAAACAGGTCTAAAGGCAATGTGAGTTTTTCACACCTTATTGTACAACTGACAAAAAAAATTGACAGTGCCCAACTTTGCTTTTATATGCATGTTTAATTATTGTTATATTTAAAATAATATTAAATAATTTCAATAATTTAAATCGTACATCATTTTTTTAAAATTATAAATGTCTTACAATATACCATATCCCGATCTTCAACTGCCGTTTTAACCCGTATAAATTACTCGATCGATATGACGCTAGTAATTTCTACATAAAACTAAACAAACTCTTGGCCTGAAATCGACCTCAGAAAAAAAGTTCAAAAGCTTGTTACTGGTTATTAGACGCAGGCATTTTTTAACATCGAAATCTGAGGGGAAAAAGTGTGTCTAATACCCAGTAATTTACAGTAAAGTAAAACAGACACCGGGGTTGACCCAATAATTTGGCTATTGATTCTGAAGTCTTCCCTGTTTGTAAACTGTCATGCTAGGCCTATTTATTGCTTTTAGAAATTATCTTCTTGTTACAAAACTCTAGCTGCAATTTCTTAGTTTATCAACCCTTAATAGGTATATTTAAAGCAATGCTAGAAAGAAGGAACTTGATGTGTTCACTCACATAGAAGTGATGCTTCCCTGTGGTCGAGAATCTGGTCTAGAACATTCTTCTCCTCCTCCAGGTCCAAGCTCTCATGCTGACTAGCAGGGGGTGGAGCAGCTGTTGATCTTGATCCAGGGGCGGGACTGGGTCCAGGAACAGGGGCAGGGCTTGATGTACATCTCTGGGTGGGAGCCTCAGTCCCAGAGACAGGTTTCTCATCTACCACCCCTCCCTCTTCTCCAGCCTCATCATCTAGCAGCGAGCCAACATTGTTTAGACCTACAAAAGCACTCTTAATTAGAAACAGACAAGTGTACCTAGAGCAGCATAAAACACACTCCATAATTATGCAGTGGACTCTACAGTTCCAGGTCAGTAACAAAATGAACAAAAGCACTTTTTTAATAGCAAACAAGATGCCAATGCGGCATTAAAGACAAGTGATTTTTTGACAATGCTATTTTGCAAACCTAGGATTTGAGCTAGTGACCTAATATTTTTAACCAAAAAGACCCATATTTATACTTATCGGAGATATCGTTCATACAAATAACCCGATCAATAGAAACTATTCCATTTGTGTGAGGAAAAATAAACATTTTATAAATACATCAGCTTTTCCAATAAGATCTGTCCCAGAGACCTACCTAGTTTTTGACCCTAGATGACACACTTTAAATTCTAAGATTTAATTTACACAAATATCTTTAAAGTTAGTTAAAATCTAATTTTTTAAAAAATATGGGTAGATATGAAATTCATGATTAAGATGTGTGTTTATAAAATAGCAATTGACTTTAGTTGTTGACTGATATTGATAGGTAAACCGTTTGGTAAGCATTTTTTTTATGACTTCGAGAAAATATTTCCTAAAATTTGACCTAGTGACCTAGTTTTTGATCTGAGGTGACTCATATTCACAAATGTTTAAGACAACATGTAGACAAATATTCTGACCAAGTTTCATAAAGATTTGACAAACATTTATGAATTTTTATGACCATGGAATTCTTTCTCCTAATATTTGACCTTGTGACCTAGATTTTGACCGGGGATGGCCCATATAGAAGAACTTTCAAGATATTATGCGGACAAATATTCCGACCAAGTTTCATAAAGATTTGACAAAAATTGTTGAATTTATGACATGGAAAGATTTTCCTAAGATTTGACCTAGTGACCTACAATTTGACCCGGGATGACCGATATAAAAAAATATGCAAGATATAATGCAGACAACAATTCATGTTTCATCAAGATTTGATAAAAATTGTTGAATTTATTACCGTGAAATATTTCTTCAAAAGATCTGACCTCGTGACCTACTTTTTTACCCGAGATGACTCATGTTAAAATATATTCAAGATAACATGCCGAAAAATAGTTTGACCAAGTTTGATAATCATTGGATAAAAACTCTCGATTTTATTACATAAAATGAAAACTTTTAGTGCAGAATTGTTAACGCCCACCTGCCCAACCAATCACCCGCCCAATTTTCGCCATTTTATAACCGTAATTTTTCTATGAAAAATCCAGCTAAAAATCAAATATTATTTAAGATGACTCATTTCCTCTCTTATTAAATGTAACTGGATGAAATATATTATATGATTTGTACATTAAAATATTTCTGAGTCTTGTCAGCTCAGGGAAATCAATTTTTGAACGACATGTACGACTTCACTAAACAAGAGCCTCTTTAATAGGGTTCCTCAGAAGTAACAGACAATATCATATATAGGAACAATATCAATTTCTATTTTAAGAAACAGCCTCCTATTCTAATACAAACATCATTTCATTACCCTCTTTCAGTGAATCAATTAGTGCATTTTAATGAGATGAAACCATCTTAAAAATTTTTTTTAGCGATGGTCCCCAAAACTTTTTAACGCCTGGGACATCTGTTATTCAAAATCTCAATGCCATAGTGCTTGAAAATCATATTGCGTCATGATCTGGATCCAGGGGCACTAGAATGTTCATAGGTGAAAAATTTCCAGAAGCAAGAAATAGGTCTGCTATGATCAAGATCCTGGGACACTGACATCTGGAAGAGTACCACTTAAAGAACATTTCTGTGAAGTTAGGTTGAAATTGTCCCAGTTGCAAGAGAACTTGCTTGAAGGAAAATGTTGACAATTGATGACGGACAGATGATGGACAAACACCTAATCAAATACGAATAAGTATAACAACAAATGCAATGTGACAAATCAGGTTTTCATTCATTGACAGGCTATGTACTTCAAAATATCAGAGAAAATCTAGGGCTTTCTTAGTACTTTTTTACACTTCTTAACGAATTTTAGCAAAGTTAAAAAAAGAGAGGATTTTTTAGGAATTTAAGGGCCCCTGGAATACCTGGTACTTTCTTTAAAATCTATTCTTATTGTTTGCATCAAGATAAATTGCATGATCTGCAACTCACATGATACAACCCTTAAGTCAATAGAATAGTATAAAATTCCTTATACATTCTGACAAAATACTCGCATGATATAAGGTAATCAATAATCAAATTGTATCATTAATAATCTAATGATATTTGATCAAGTTACATGTATCCATATACATTCAGGAAAACAAATATTCAAGTTAATTATACCAACCAGATTCCAGTTCATGATCCAAGTTTTTGTTATCCAGAGTGTCCTCAATCATCCTAATGAAACTCTCATCAATATCAAAGTTGTCAACATCATCAGGTAGCTGAATGTCTTCTACATGAGCCTCTAACGTTGATTCCTGCCCTGCAGGTGTCCCACTACCTTGCTCAGACGAAGGTTTCGGTAATTCTGCTAGTTGTTTCTTGATCTGGCTAGATATTTCTATGGAGCTCTCTTCTCGCACATCTACACTTGTGAACAGTTTGACTGGAACTGTCTGCTTATCCTCCTCCTGGTCCAGGATACGAACACCCTCTTTTACGGCCTCACGGCTCCTCATGAGAATATCACTCCCAAAGAAAGCTTCCTGTAAGCACAAAGCATATACAAAAAAGTATGTTTGTCAAACAATATGCCCCCCATGCCCTTGAACTTTCGACTAGATGACCTCTAAAATCAATAGGGGCCATCTACTGGTCAGGCCCAGCCCCCATGTCCAGCTTGATGACCATAGGTCCTGGCATGGTTGAGTTAGCACTTGGACAACCTCTGACAACCTTTTCACGTTTAAGGTCCCTGTGACCATTGACACGATGACCCCTAAAACCAATACTATGGCTCAGGCCAAACATTCATGTCCAGTTTGATGACCATAGGTCCAGGATTTGTCGAGTTATCACCTGGACAAGCTTTGGTCTACCGGCTGTCGGACAGACTGACCGACATGTGCAAAGCAATATACCCCCTCTTCTTCGAAAGGGGGCATAATAATGATGAAATATGTGCCTATCAAAAGCTTTAAAAAAAGTAAAATTACAATTACATTAAAGGTTTAAGTTTCAGGTTATTTTTAGGCATAGTAACCTTGACCCTAGGGACGTCAAATGCAATCCCATGGAAGTCTGCCATAAACACTTCCTACTTACCAAGTTTGGTTACCATACGTCTACCCTAACTTAAATTATTCAGTACCAACAAATATTCTTTTTTTAGCAACAGTGACCTTGACTCTAAGGGCCAAAACGCAATCCCATGAAAGGTATCCATTAATTCTTCCTATATACAAAGTTTGGTCACTACACACATGCCATATTTTCTGGAGACTATTCAGGGGGATTTGTTCAGAAAGGCTGAAAATTCAGGGGGATTTTAGAAGTATTCTGGGGGACTTTTTAGCAGGTTTAAGTTGGCGAAGTATTTTTAGACGCGAAAGTACCAAAAAAATGTATTCATATATATTTTGCTATAAAATCCTCTAACTTTTTCATTATACAGAATTACTTTATGTCATGATTTATCATATTCTTATGATACACTGTCATGTCATACTGAAATACTGTAAATTAAGTTTAACTTCCTCCAAAGTCTAAAAAAATCTGCTTAATACTATCAGCTATGATGACGTTCAGACACTAAGAGAATGGAATGAAAATTATTAATTTCTTTCTTTTCCAAAATAGTAATATTTCTTTGCCTTTGATCATTACTTCAAATAAATTGATCAATTGTTGTAAGGTTTCCTTTTGGCATTTATAAAACCTTTTTTAAACAGTCATTTCACCCTTGCGGAGTTGTTTCTTGACAGTCAATTTTTTTTTGTTTATTTTAAATTCCGGGGGATTTTTATATCCTGCCGGGAGGCCGGGGGATGGATTGAAATTCCGGGGGATTTTTCCACCCAACGGGGAATATGGCATGTATGTCACTAAAAGAGAAACCTTACTCAAATTATTTCATACCATAGGCGAGTTTGATGCCGCCCTCCCATCCGAACATGATGTACATTATACTAATAACCAGGTTTCCCTTTTTTTATAAATATCAAGAGCTGTCACAGAGACAGCGCGCTTGTCTATTCAGCCGCTTTTCAGTGTAAGGATTGAAAAGTTTTGGCGAAACATGCATGGATCACTGTTAGATTAGATTTCAATGCAATACATGATGTGCTGAGATATTAACATAAATGTATAGACATGGAACATTTTAACCAGAATTTTTTAGTTTAATAATAAAGGGCCATTATTTGCAAAATACAGTTATCTAACTTGGTTATTCAATTACATTGGGTGGTTGAATACCATGGAATAAAGTCTCAATACAATACATCAAGTAAATGCTGAGATATTATCCTATGTGTTTAGAATTAGTCGCATAATAAAGGGGCAAAAATTATTTAATATGGAAGATAGAGTTATCATACTTGATAAAAGAAGAAGGTTAAATGGTTTGGAGCATGTGTGTAAAGTTTCAATGCAATACATGATGTATTCGTGGGGTATTGACTTAAAAGTGGTAACAAGCAGAACCTTAAATAGAATTTCTATGTCTAAATCAAAGCGCTGAAAGCGCTGAGGAACGGTGGCCCCGAGAGAGTAAGCAATTTATTCAAATGATGACAGGAATTTCAGAAACAAATGGATAGGAACACACAGGGAAGTTGAAAGGTGGGGTTCATATGTTTCACAACAACGTACGAGTTGACAGGCTTCAATTGTATTAGGTGTGATATATACATATAGAACATATATATACAGTGTAAGATAAAAATAATGTATGTAGAATATGTTTGAACATTTTAGGGTTGGGACGTTTGTTATTTTGAAGTAGTTGAAAGGGAAATACAGATACACAAGTTGATATGAAATGTTTGTCATTGTATATTTTCATGTATGCATAATATGGTCATTTTTTAAAACTCATCCAGGCATGTAGGCTAAAAGATGTTAATATTGTTCCTAAGGGATAGGTTTCACAATGAAAATGAACATCACGTTAATTTAGAACAAGAGCTGTCATAGAGACAGCGGGCTCGACTATTCCGCCGCTGTTCAGTGTAATGGTTGAAAATGTTTGGCGAAACATGCATGGATCACTGTTAGATAAGATTTCAATGCAATTCATGGTGAGATATTAACATAAATGTGGTTACATGGAAAATTTCAACCAGAATGTTTAAGTCTAATAATAAAGGGCAATTATTTGCAAAATACAGTTATATATCTTGGTTATTCAATGACATTGAGTGGTTGAATAACATTCTATTAAGTCTCAATGCAATACATCCAGTAGTTGCTGAGAAATTTACCTATGTGTGCTTACACGCAAAACCTTAACCAGAATTTTTATGTTGAATAATAAAGGGCAACTATTTGCATTAAAAGAAACTAAAGCTATCTTACATGGGGAAGTTCGATGGTTGAGTACAATTGTATGAGTCTCAATGCAATACCTCAAGAAGTTTATGAGATATAAACCTATGTGTGCTTGCACGCAAAACCCCAGAATTTCTAAGTCAAATAATAAAGGTCTATTATTTGCATTAAATGCAAAATACAGTTATCTTACTTGGTAAATTAAGTAGGTTGGATGGTTGAGTACCATTGTATCAAGTATCAATGCAATACCTCAAGTAGTTGCTGAGATATTAACCTATGTGTGCTTGCACGCAAAACCTTAACCAGAATTTCAAAGTTGAATAATAAAGGGCAATTATTTGCATTAAATGCAAACAAGAGTTTTCTAACTTGGTTAATTAAGTAGGTTGGATGGTTGAGTACCATTGTATCAAGTATCAATGCAATACCTCAAGTAGTTGCTGAGATATTAACCTATGTGTGCTTGCACGCAAAACCTTAACCAGAATTTCTAAGTCGAATAATAAAGGCCTATTATTTGCATTAAATGCAAATTATAGTTTTCTAACTTGGTTAACCCTATCCCGCATGATTGTGCCAAATTGCCCCTTTATCTATTCCCGCATGATGTGTTCCAAATTGGTAAGATATTAATCTATATGTGCTTACATGCAAAACCTTGATCAGAATTTCTCAGTCAAATAATAAAGGGGAAAAATTTATATTATATGCAAGATAGAGTTATCTAACTTGATTAATTAAGAAGGTTGAATGGCTGAGAGCCCTTGTATAAAGTCTCAATGCATACATCAAGTAGTTGCTGTCCGCCCGGTTAGCTCAATCGGTAGAGAGTTGGACTCTGAATCGGACAACCCGGGTTCGGTTCCCGGGCGGGCCAGGTCACTTCTGTTGTGATTGGTTATGAAATCCTTTCTACGACCATTTGCACTGTACCACTGCCCATGGCATGTACAGAAGTTGTCAGTTCCTTGCAGAGGTGAAGGCACCTAGCACTGGTTCTGCCCAGGATAGGTGTGCGGTGGTCGAACTGTCACTCTGGGACCCTTCAATGTGCTCACGCCGGGACCCGGAGTATAAACTACTAACACCACCACCACCAAGTAGTTGCTGAGATATTAACCTGAGATATTAACCTATGTGTGCTTACATGCAAAACATAAACCAGAATTTCTAATAATAAAGGCACATAATTTGCATTATATTCTAAACAGTGATACCTTACTTCATTAATTTAGTAGGTTGGATAGTTGGGAATACATATCTTAAGTTTCAATGCAATACATGATGTATTTGCTCAGATATTGACTTAAATGTGGTTACATGCAAAACCTTAACCAAAAATTCTAAGCCGAATAATAAAGGGCAATTATTTTGCATTAAATGCAAACTAGAGTTATATAACTTGATTAATTAAGTAGGTTGGATGCCTGAGTACCATTGTATAAAGACTCAATGCAATACATCAAGAAGTTGATATACCTATGTGTGCTTACATGAAAAACCTTAATCAAAATTTCTAAGTCAAATAATAAAGGCCCATAATTTGCATTAAATGCAAACTAGAGTTATCTAACATTAAGTATGTTGGATAGTTGGGAATACATATCTAAAGATTCAATGCAATACATGATGCATTTGCTGAGATAATGACCTAAAGGTGCTTACATGCAAAACCTTAACCAAGTTGTGACGCAGACGCCAGCGCTTGGGTGAGTAGTATAGCTCTCCTTATTCTTCGAATAGTCGAGCTAAAGAGGTAATTCCTGTAAGTACCTGCATATACGAAGGAAAGCTCTCTGTGAGTACACTTTTTCTGCGCCCAGGTCCATTTCTCCTCACCCACTTCCTGGGTCGGTCCTCCTCTGTGGGCCCGGGGGTTAGGCCGTCCTCCACCTCCAAGCTTGCCAGCCCCACAACCCCAGCCTTCTCACCCTCTCCCGGACCACCATCGCCCCGACCTCGACCGTAGTTCTTACGCTTCGTCACTATAAAACCTCCAATACCTGTACACAAGTAACTGCACATGTTAGCAAATATGATTATACAGTGAAACAGGTATTATTTAACAAATAAATCTCTCAAGTCTGTTGATATGTGATATCCAATTCTATGTTTTGAAGAAGAGGGCCATGACGGCCCTGCAACGCCTACCTGAGATATGTGAGGAAAAACACAGCGTATATACAATTGTTCGGTAGAACAACCAATTAACATGAAGTGCATCATTTACAGGGGTTGTCAGTCTGTACATTTTTCTTTTTATGTTCATGCATTAGTCTATAAAGGATTGATAATGGCTATGCAACATGTACAATCAGAGCAAGAGATTGATAGCTGCCTGTCATGATTTAGTAATGGGAGGGGGCTGATTTTGTAATATCTCTTAAATAATATTTCTATGGTGACTGCAACCAGTCTGGAATTGAATTGAATCTAGGACTTTCAGCTTTATAATCTGTGGTAAGTAGGTTGTCTGTTATATATTTGAAGGACAGGAAACGAGGTGTGGTGGTGAACAATGTTGTGATATCAGTTAAGCAGCGTAACTTCGAAGGACAACAACAGCATATAAATTCATGATTTGGGCAACATTTTATTTTAAGTAAGTGCAGTATCAAATCATCATAAATGTGCAGGTTTATATTTATAGCATTCCTGTACACTAAAGCGATGATGCAATGCATACAACACTCTGGTTATATCCCCTGATTCTGAGAGCTAAAAGTGAAATTTCAGGCATCAGAGAAGCCTCGCCATTTACTATTTATAGATTTGCTTATTGCCTATAGCCAATGAAAAAGAGTCTTACAAACACAATCTAAATTAGGAATACTTTAAAATTTATCCTGACAACATAAGTCCAGCTTTTCGTTCTTCCTGTATGATGGTTTTGACATGATTAAACTGGCACATTTGCAGCATATTTTGTTCTCCATTTTTGTTTACATCTTCAATCTGTTTGAAATCCAATATGGCGGCGATGATAAAATTTTGCCATACATGACCAACAATTAGGCTCATACAGAATCCATAATTATTACGCTCTACAGTTTTCAATGGAAAATGTAATATATTTAAACTGGTGTAGCATGTTTATTTATGGTTCCAGGGATACCCATATGAAAACATGTCTCCTTTTATTTAATACATTTTTAATGTTAATGTGATATTTACATATTGGTCCTTTTTAAGGTTTTATTTGATAATTCCCACTACACATACATGCCATATCCCCCGGCGGGGGAAAAAATCCCCAGGAATTTCGATCCATCCCCCGGTCTCCCGGCGGGAGATAAAAATCCCCGGGAATTTATATAATAAATTTTTTTTTTTTTTTTTTTTTTTTTTTTTAAATTTTACATCAGGCAATAATGACAAAGTAAGTGAAACCACAGTATGTGAGTGAAACCGAATGTAAAGAAACAACTAACAACTCCACAAGGGTGAAATGCCAAAAGGAAACTTTTACAACAAGTGATCAATTAATTTGTAGTAATGATCAAAGGCAAAGAAATATTACTATTTTGGAAGGTAGAAATTAATAATATTTATTCTATTCTCTTATTGTCTGAAAGTCATTAAGCTGATAGAATTAAGCACAATTTTTTTAAAAGACTTTGAAGGAAGGTAAATTTAATTTAATTGTCTCGAAAACATATTTTTGCCATGACATATTTTGTTCTGCAAGTGCATAACAGTATGACATGACAGTGTATCATAAGAATATGATAAATCATGACATAAAATAATTCTGTATAATGAAAAAGTTAAGAGGTTTTCAAAGCAAACTATATGTAAATACATTTTTTCGTACTTGCGTCTAAAAATACTTTAAAATTTCGCCAGCTTAGACCTGCTAAAAAATTCCCCCTGAATACAACCCAAATCCCCCTGAATTTTCAGCCTTTTGGACAAATCCCCCTGAATGGTCTCCAGAAAATATGGCATGTATGACTACATCAGAAAAAAGGGACAGATAGATGGTTTTGATCTCTCAATATTTAACATATTTCCAATTATCTTATTAATTTAATTCCTTGGAAATTGAAAGTACAGAATACCTTTTTAATAATGCACTTTCCGTTTAAAAATAATTTATGTCAATCTTAGTCACTTTTTACATTTTTGAAAAAAGATCGCCTCTGAATGTAAAATTCCATTGTATTTGAATGTGTAATTTTGGTTTTATGGGCACTCCAGGCAAACTATATGATATTGGTCCATCATTAGGAAGTTGAGAGTAATATAATTATGATAACCACAATAGTTGTTCAGACCAATTATAGAAGTTTTCATAAGTTAATATCTTTGCTAGTTTATAATTTGGAGATCAACCTGTTTCCTTTTCATATAAAGTATATATTTCAAGAAATGGAACTTGATTGGATATTTCTTCAATATAAAAATATATGTTTGATTATCCTAAGTACCGGTAATTGTGAACAATTAATTGTGTCAACATCAAGATACTGTATTATACTGTGTATAGGACACAACTATTTGCCCCTGAATTCCATGAAAGAAATTCTTGCATCCTATCTATAGTATTGGGCTTCTGACCTTTTCTGGCGGAATTTGCTTGAAAAGAGAAATAAATGGAAGAAAACATGTTTGTATACATTCTTAACTTCACAGTTCTCATCAATTGACAGATTTATTATATCGGCAGTGTAAATTCAGGTACGGTTGGTTAGCATCACTCAGGTGAATCTAAATAAACATAGTTCATTATTTTGTAGTTTTGATATTGTATAGATTTAACGTAATATGATTCTGTATAAAATTGCATATTGTGAACTGGCATAATTGTGCAATGTCAATGTGTTAAGGTGTGAAAAACGCACTCTGTCTTTTGCATTATACCACATGTTTGTAATATCTAGCTGAAGGTGTTGACATGTTGATAACTTTTATTTACAATAAACGGCTGGTGTTTTTACTGTTGATGGAGAGCAACATCGGAATTGTTATGATACTTATTATTATTTTATTATTAATGTTCATATGCTGTACTATTTAATAACCTTTACCATTTTCATGATTAAATAAATTTCATCACAACAAAAATGGCATCTGCTTATTTTGACATTTTTCACTGCTCCTATCTACGGAGTGCTTATCATTAAAAAATAACAGCTCATGAACTGGGTTAGATTTATCAATCTGAAACCTCTGATGAATTAGAATGAGTTAAACAGGGGAAACTGCTATATTATGATAACAATATGAATGTAAGTTCGGATGAAACTGATTCTTATCAAATGATATGAATATTTGAAAAATGATCTTTTTTATGTAATGTTGTAAATAGTGACCTCCACAATTTGCTCCCCTTTCTTAAGTGTATTGTTTAACTATGAGTTTTAAACAAAAAGGAATTTTCAATTCAAGGATATTTCAGATAGATTTTTAAATGTAAAACAGAAAGTTGGTCATTTTTTGTTGTTTTTGTAGGAAAATCAATATGCCTTGCTCTTGTTCTATAGATGGTCACCAAAGGAAGCTTCCTGTGAAGTTTCAATAACTTGTATCATAGTTTTAGAGGAGATGTTTTTAAAGCTACACAGGAAGTCGGCCATTTGGATGTGGTTGTTGGTATATTGCAGCGGCTTGGAAGACTCCTGTAAATTTACATTGAATTAGCCGTTTTCAGAGAAGATGTTTTTCAAGCAATTGTTTAACAACAGACACCGGACGAATACTGATCATAATAGCTCACCTTGAGCATTTTGTAATCAGGTGAGCTAAAAACGAAAAAAATATTCATAAGCCTTTACCGCATAATTCTCCTTTAATCATTCCTGCATGATTGAGCCAAATTGCCCCTTTATCTATTCCCGCATGATTGCGCCGAAATTCTCATCAATTGATTCCCGCATTATTTTGCCAAAATGCGCCATTGTTATTTACAGTCATATATTTACATATCTGTTGCTTATTTCTTTGCAACAAATGCATTTTTATGTAGTATAAACATCAATAAATACCTCGCTCGCAAAAAAGTGTAACTACTAAAGATTTTCAGAAAATCAAGACTGGGGTGAAACACGCCTTCAAAGTTCAAAGTGCATGTTTGAGGGTGTTCTTGCCACGTTTTTCTATGGAACATCCCATAAACTGTCACTAGCTTTTTTAAACTACCAATTATAGATATCATAAATATATATCCAATCGATCCCGCACAAATGACGTCACAGGTCATGGTACAGAAATGTGTTAAATTGGCTGATTTACGATGATGTTAACCAAGAGTCTGGCTTGAATAAACACTTGTCATTTGTAAGTTGTGTTTCCAAAAATGTAATGTTAATCTATCAATAAAAATGTACCCTTATGTCTGTTTGCCAAAGTTAGTATTTTGATATGAAAACAGGATTGTAGTAACATTATATGATATATGACCCAGTTTTACAGCATGTGTTCTCTCAATCTTGAGAATTACACAAGAATGCTGTCATAATTGCCCATGCATTTCATATCTTGATTTCTTGTCTTGTACACAAGGTTTGATAATATTATTCTGAATCATTGCATTTTATTACTAATTTGAGTTGAATGGCTTTCGTTGAGGGTAATATCTAGTATGATGTTGAGTTAATCAAAACCATTCCAAAATTAATGCTGTTAAAACTATTGCCAGAAGCTGACCCAGCATTTTTGTCTAGATTTTACAATTATATATCCAACTTAATTCATTTAAAAACATCCAAAGTTGATTTATTAGTACAAATTAGTCTGCAATAACACTGATGTTTACCCATTAAAATTGTGTTTTTAATTTGTACAATACATGATTCCCTAGATTTAAACATTTGTTTATTGTCTAAATATCCTTTCAGAAAAAACTTAGATCATCAGATTTGAAATTTAATACACTTCAAACTTTATATTTATCCACTATGGATTATCTAAAAAGAAATACTACAAAAATAAGTTTGTTATGAATGGGTGTTAATTATATCATAATATGAAATTATATGAAACATCTTCAACTTTTTACATGAGTTGGTTAATTTATAAATAGTTAACCAAAATAAATTAGACAAGATAATAAAAACAAGAGCTGTCGTAAGACTGCGCGCTAGACTTTGCCAATTTGACTTTGAAGTGAATACAATAATGATGTATGTACCTTATCAAAAGTAATAAAAAAATCAAATTAAAAAGTAAGCAGTGACCATAACTCTCCGACCCTAAAACACAATCTCATGAAAGGTCTCTATAAACTCTTTATATATACCAAGTTTGCTCGCAATATGTTGACCCTTACTTCAGTTATTCAATACCAACAATTTTTCTATTATTAATAACTTTGACCTTGACCTTGATTCTGGGGGCCTCAAACCCAATCCCATCAACTCTTCCTATATACCAAGTTTGGTCACTATATGTAAAACCTAGCTAAAAATGGAGTTATGTAACCTTATTGTAAGATGGTCGTCATAATTGTGCTAAGTATTAAGTTAAATGAAGTTGAAGGGTATAGAAGGTTTTTTTATTAAAATCCCAACTTGCCCTAAAACTTTAACCTAAGTTCCTAAGTCAATAAGAGGCCATAACTTATATTAAAGATGATATGGAGTTATGTAACCTCATTGTGTGATGGTCCTGAATAAATGTGTGAAGTATTAAGTCAATTGAATGAAGGGTATAGAAGTTATTAATAAATATCCCAACCTGCCCTAAAACTTTAGCCCAAGTTCCATAGTCAAGCAGGGGCCATAATTTGTATATAAGGATAATAAGGAGTTATTTAACCTCATTATGTGATGGCTCTGAACAACTATTTGAAGTATTAAGTTAATTTAATCAAGGGTATTGGACTTGAAATCCCACCTTGCCCTAAAACTTTAACCGGATGCTGACTCCAACGCTGGGGCGAGTAGTACTGGTTAGCGACCCCTTTTCGGCCGGAAATGGAGGTTTTTTCCTACGTTACTTTTGACACAAGATAGCTATTACGATAAAAGTTTACACTCAGATAGGTTGGCTCTTCCGACAAAAACTGTGTAATTTGTTTTTGAAAATAGCTAGGGATTCCGAATATTCCCACGCGCAAAGTACCCCTATAATTTCGCTAAAATAAGCACCCTACTGTACCAATTATTCGCCCACCCCATTAATTCGCTATTCTTACAATGTTTTTCATATATTTCTCTGAAACTGTATCTTCAAACATTTTTATATTATTTGACCAGTCTAGCGACCGTTTAAAACGACAATTGATCAATAAATATAACATATATTAATATTTACTATTACATACTGTTAATGTATGTGTAAAATGATACAACACCTACTCGGTAATTCTTCTCTTAGCAGAAAATTTAAGAAGCTGCTGGGATTCCTTCTTGAAACATTACCTACATAATGTACTATGCATATTTATAGACTTCCGAAGAGGGACAACGCATGTCGGTACAAGAATGTAATGATTAATTCAAATTTGAGTTGCTTCCCTTAGACGAAAAATTCGGCGGTAACTTCACCGTCTTGAGGTTTTACCATTTGCCTTTTCGAAAATTGAACTTAAACACAGCAATTTATGGTATTTTAATTATTTATCACTGGCTTTATACTTTATAATGACAAATCAATATTGTCGTCTGATAGTGCAAGGTATAAGGAAAATTAAAAAATCCTTACAGGGCCTCATGCAAGCGAGCATGCGCGTGATATCGTCATCCCCGCGTGCAACTAACAAGGTTATAAGTGTAAACAATGTTCATTTGGATCCACATACTACTTAAATTTTAACGTAGAAAACAGCTGATATCTGTCAAAAGAGATGACGCAATAAAACGCCATACTAATTTGTGTAATATATTTCGTTTAGACTGGTTTAAACTGGGTGGGCGAAAAAGTGGTACCGGCGAATTAATAGGTTGCTAACCAGTATAGTCCTTCTTAGTCTTCGAATAGTCAAACTAATTTTACCACTGGATTGGAAATTTAATTACCTACCAACTTTATATTGATCAATAACTGATAAAACCAAAAGCAGTACTAGAAAAATATGTTCGAAATGTACATAGGTAAATTTTCCAATATTCTCCAATAATCTCCTATGCAGTAGGGGTACATAAAAGGGCTTACTATTGGCTACTGGTAATCAATGTACTGACAAGCCATACAATTGCAGGCCTGATATGGCTAGATTTGACACGAGGTAAAGGGTTTTAGAAACAATTGTTATCACATTCTTTTATCGTTTCTGCTATCTTTTGAGGCTTTCTTGTTAATTGCCAGACAAAATTGCAATTCCAAATTGTAAGCAAAATGAAAAATCAAAAATCATTTTTCCTAATCAGAATTGCCCCTGCCCCATTTCCAAAATGGTGCGGAAATAAACATGCATTGTGCTCACCAATCTTCCTCTCCCTCTCTTCCTTGTTTCTTCTTTTGATCTTGCGTTTCTCATCTTCAATCTGTTTAAGGGCTTCAGCCTTCAGGTCAAAACCATCCTGGGATTTCACATCAAGTTCTAAAATAACCATTAGACCAAACTGAAAATTATTTTGTTTAAATGTTTGATTTTCAACTTAACTACTGTAGACACCTATACATTCTAATAAATCCATGAAATATTACAGATTGCTTAATTTTTGTAGGATTAAAATCCTCAACCTGATCACTGCTTGATTATTTTTTATATTAAACCCATGTGAAATATACACAATTTAAGTGAGTGCATTTAGATTTCTCCCGCAGAGTGGAGTGTGTACCTGGTTCATTATTGTCGGAACCAGTAGAAAGGAGTCGCTGCAATGCAGGTGTTGCAGGAGATACAGGTGCCGGATCTCCCTCCGATGTTTTTCGCCCTTCTCGAATTTCAGCCATCTTTTTCTCAAGTTGTAACGTCTCTTCCTGTGTCTCGTCCCAGTTATCTGGCTTTTTACTCCAACGTCGTTTTCTTCGCACTTTAGGTGGCTCTACCAGTATTTTCTCAATCTGCCGCTTGGCTTGTTGAGATACTAGAACTCCATCAATAAGGTAGAACTTAGTTGGCTCTGGTTCTCTGATAGGAGGAGGCAGGAAGTTAAATGGGAGACTTATCTCTGCTCTAGCACTTACAGGTGCTGGTACTTCAGGGGGCACTGAAATGTAAGGAGTAATCGCCAGGTTAAAAGTTCCATTTCAATTTTATTAAGATGTTGAAACAAGAGAGCCATGATGGCCCTAAAACACTCACCTAAGCAAAGGGCCACAACTCTGTGATAAAGCATTAATAAAAATGTTGCAATTTAAACAAATGTTTACTGATGACGATGCCTTGTTTTATATTTGTAAAGGGTCATGTAAAGAAGCTACAAGGCCTCGTAGTTTGCTTAAAGCAAAACAGTAAGTCGACCATTATGTTGTTGTTGTTGATCAATCTCAATGCCTTGTTGTATTTTTGTAGAGGGTCATGCAATGAAGCATTCTGTAAAGTTTCAGTGAATTTGGCCTGGTAGTTTCAGAGGACATGTTTTATAAAGCAATAAAGGAAGTTGGCCAGATTGTTGTTGTTATTGATCAATCGCGACCCCTTTCTGTCTTTTGTAGAAGGTTACCCAAGGAAGCTTCCAGTAAAGTTTCATTGAATTTGGGCTGGTAGTTTTTGAAGAGATGTTTTTTAAAGCAAAACAGGAAGTTGGCCATTTTGTTGTTGTGGTTGATCAATCGTGACCCCTTTTTTGTTTTTTGTAGAGGGTCATCCAAGGAAGCTTCCAGTAAAATTTAATTGAATTTGGAGTGGAAGTTCCAGAGATGTTTTTTTAAAGCAAAACAGGAAGTCAGCCATTTTGTTGTTGTTGCTGTTCTTGTTGTTGTTGATCAATCGTGACCCCTTGTTGTGTTTTTGTAGAGGGACACCCAAGACCAATCACAATAGCTCACCTTGAGCACTTCGTAAAACAAACAGGCCAATATGGCTCTATATCACTCACGTATGAATATGACCAACAAGTCAGTGGTAATTAAGAATGACAATGCTTGTTAAGAAATTAAGTGGTTCTCTGAGTAATTTGATGGTTGACACGGAGGTTGGATCCTTGTCAAGGGAAATCAATAGTATTTCTAGACGTCAGTTAGTTGTTCTCAGGGACAATGGATGTGATGGCAATGGAAGCAAATGATACTATGGAAGTCAATGGTCGCTAAAGAAGTCATTGGTTACAATGAATGTAGGTAGTTGCTTATGAAGAAAGTACCTAAGAAAGTCATTGCTTGCCGTTGATGAAGGTAGGTCGTTAAAGGATGTCCTTGGTTGCTATTGACGAAGGTAGTTGGTAAGGAAGTAATTGGTTGCTAAGGAAGTCCAAGGTTGCTAAGAATGTAATTGGTTGCTCAAGAAGTCTTGAGTTTCTAATGAAGGCATTGATTGCTATGGATGAAGGTAGTTGGTATGGGGGTCAATGGTTGCTAAGGAAGTAGGTCATTGTTAAGGAAGTAGTTGTTAAGGATGTCATTGGTTGCTAAGGAATTCATTGATTGCTATGGATGTAGGTAATTGCTAAAAGTTTAACTCTTTTTTTTAAACTAAAAAGATAATTTGAAATTTCGTAATTTCACTCAATTAATATGTCAAAAAATGCTGCGATCGATCTAAATTTTATTACCCCCATCATAATCAAAGATCCATTTCTGGATTAAAAAACCAGTGATTGATGTTACAGTGTAAAATACACAAATATATGGCATGAACATCCCTTGCAATCCTCAAACAAATAGATCAAGTCCCGGGTTTCTGTTTTATTTTATGACCACATCATACCAAGAGGGCCAAATGGCCCTGAATCGCTCACCTGTCATATATTGCACATTCTTCCATTATATACAAATATTGAAAACCTAAGCCTATGAACACGGGGCGTGGCCAATTTTGACCCCAGGGCTAAAGTTTGAACAATCTTAATAGTGGTCCGATAAACGATGCTTCATACCAAATATCTAAGGCCTTCGCCTTTTGGTTTCGGAGAAGAAGATTTTTTAAGTTTTCATCATATACATATATAAGGAAACCCATGACCGCCCGGGTGGGGCCATTTTTTGACCACAGGGCCAAAAATTGAACAATATTGGTACAAGTCAACTAGATGATATATCATGCCAAATATCTAAGCTCTTGTCACTACTTGATTTTACGTGTGTATCTATATATGTATATTTGTTATTAATTGTTGTATGTGGCCCATATTGAAAATTGGTATGTGTACTAAATATGTAATCCAGTTTAAATGAAGACGTTACTTGTCTCTGTGAGTTTGGAGAAGATTTTTTAAGTTTTCACTATAACACATAATGAGAAAACCCATCAGCCCCGGGGTGTGGCCAATTTTGAACAAACTTTGTAGAGGTCCACTAGACGATGAATCATGCCAAATATCTAAGCTCTAAGCCACGTAAGTTCAGAGGAGATTTTTGATTTTTTTTACTATAAACATATAGAGAAAACCCATGACCCCCCAAGGGGGCGGGGCCAATTTTGACCCCAAGGCCATAATTTGAACAATCTTTGTAGAGGTCCACTAGACGATGAATCTTGCCAAATATCTAAGCTCTAGTCCAAGTAAGTTCAGAGGTGAAGATTTTTGAAGTTTTAACTATAAACATATAGAGAATACCCTAACCCCCTGGGGCGGGGCCAATTTTGAAACCAAGGCCATAATTTGAACAAACTTTGTAGAGGTCCACTAGATGATGAATCATGCCAAATATCTAAGCTCTAAGCAACATAAGTTCAGAGGAGATTTTTGATTTTTTTACTATAAACATATAGAGAAAACCAATGACCCCCCAGGGGCGGGGCCAATTTTGACCCCAGGGCCATAATTTGAACAATCTTTGTAGAGGTCCACTAGACGATGAATCTTGCCAAATATCTAAGCTCTAGTCCAAGTAAGTTCAGAGGTGAAGATTTTTGAAGTTTTAACTATAAACATATAGAGAATACCCTAACCCCCTGGGGCGGGGCCTATTTTGAACCCAAGGCCATAATTTGAACAGTCTTTGTAGAGGTCCACTAGACGATGAATCATGCCAAATATCTAAGCTCTAGGCCAAGTAAGTTCAGAGAAGAAGATTTTTTAAGGTTTTCACTATAAACATATAGAGAAAACCCATGACCCCCCGGGGCAGGGCCAATTTTGACCCAAGGGCCATAATTTGAACAATCTTGGTAGAGGACCATTTGGTGATCCTACCTACCATATATCAACGGCCTAAGCCTTGTGGTTTGGGAGAAGAAGATTTTTAAAGTTTTTCCTTTTGGTTGCCATGGCAACCAGAGTTCTGCATGGAATTGAATTCTTTGAACAACTTTGATAGTAGACCACCCAAGGAACATCCCTATGAAGTTTTATTAATATTGGCCCAGCGGTTAAGGAGGAGATGTCTTTTAAGTAAATTGTTGACGGACGACGTACGACGGACAAAAGGCGATCACAAAAGCTCACCTTGTCACAAAGTGACAGGTGAGCTAAAAATGCACCCTGACATGCAGTCTATGCAATTACATCCAGTAGTCGATCGAGTTGGCTAGATGCATATACATGCGCTAATTGGCAATGTAGTGCAAACTCATTTACATGCTCTAAAGAGTAAAGAACCACAAGATTGGGTTATATACCAAAAATTAAGAGTCTGTACTGTGAGGTTTCAGAGAAGAAGATTTAAGGGGAATTATTTGAAATTTTTTAGTGAAGAACTACTACATAAGGCTACAAACCATAAATATCAAAAGTCTTTGCCCTGTGGTTTCAGAGCAGAAAACCTGGCATCCCCTGGTTGAGGCCTGATATTATCCGAGGGACATAGTTTGAAAATATATTAGTAAATGGCCACTACATAAGACTACATACCAAATATCAAAGGTCTGGGATTTCTGTTATTTTATAGATATATAAAATGTATAGAAAACCTGAGACCCCTGGGGCTTGGCCACTTTTGAACCAAGGGACATAATTAGAAACAACTTGGTAAAGGAGATATCATATCAATAATTAAGTCTTGACCTTGGGTTTCAGAGACGAAAGTTTTTATATGTGAATAGAAAACCTGGGACCCCTGTGTGTAGGGCCTGCTTTGACCCAGTCATAAGTTGAACAATCTTGGTCAAGTGCCACATTATGAGACTACAGAGATTTGCGGTTTCAGAGCCTCTGGGCCTTAAGATTTCTGAGAAACTGATTTTCAAACTCTACTATTTAGGCATATAGAAAATTTGTGACCCCTAGGACAGGGTCACTTTTGATTCTAGGGACATAATTTGAAAAGTCTTACTGAAGGATCACTACATGAGGCTGCAGATCGGTACTTATAATTTATCGGTATGGGTTTAAGACAAGAAGATATTTAAAGTTTTAAAATGTTGATGTGAATGATTGATGCTAGGCAAAGGGCAATCACAATACCTTAAATTAACCCTTTAGCACATGTATACGAGATAGGCCGACAAAGCTCATTAGCAGATATAAACGCATCTGGCCGACCCTATACACTACTGGATGTATACGCATCTCCCGCATATTTCAATAGGGTCATTTCAATACTTCAATTTTGCATCTTTCTTTTTGTAAACAATATCCCGGATGTTTATAAAGCTGAAGCTTAACCTTTTGTGTATTGATTTTCCCTCGAAAATGTTGTCTGCTAAAACTTGAAGATTATTATTTATACTGCCAATCACAGGTGTGAGATACCACTCACTGTGACGTAATAAAAACTCGAGGAATGGCATTACTGTACAGTATGGAATTTCCCCCAAAACATTGAATATATTACGTCAGTTTAATTTACCATTAAAACCAATAAAGATTATAATTATTTGAAGATAATATTTTGTGTTACAAACAATAGAAACAATAAGTAGCTGAGAAAATGATGAGTAAATTTTCTGCTGAGCTAATCCATGGCTTGCATGGTTCCGGTCATAAAATAGGTCAAGTAAACAACATTTGTGCAAGCGTTTGATGATTTAGCTCTTTATTCATTACTTGGAAAACATTTATCGGCTTTCTTTTTGTAAAGAATTTTATGAGGGGGTAATAAAGTTAAACAGACACTCTGGACTGGATCTCTCAGCTGGATGACACTGGATATTCCTGCCACATTTCTGTGTATTATACACAAGATCATCAATTGTCGGCTTTTTTATGATAGGGGTAATAAAATTTAGATAGATCCCAGCATTTTATTACCCTTTGATTTAATGCAATTATGACATTTCAAAGAAATGTTACAATTCCATCTTGGAAATGCATTCACAGATGAAATCAAATAATTTTATATTTCATCATTTACACCATTTATTAGATAATTTAATTATCTATAAAAAATATATTCACATAAAAAAGATTTGGAAACAATTATTTGGAGTAATATTGATTTTAAGGTCATACTGCTGTATTCATTTGCTTATCAGTATGATGGCTATTGACTGGGAGGTGTAATCTGGCCACTTGTCTATGTGCTAAAGTGTTAAGCACTTGGTGCTCAAGTGAGCTTAAAACAAATCACTGAGTTCATCAGAGTTAGCCAAAGCATGTATGTAAATACGGCTTGAACATACATGGTCCGAGCTGCCCGGTACGTGGTCTACAGAAGCAGCAATGGTAGCCAAACTCCGCAGCCCGCTCTGCATCATCTTCCGACATCACACCATCACAACTAGCATGTAACCACCTGAAGGGAAAACATTCACACTTGTCACAGTGTCTACATACAGGAATATACACTCTTTGAAAAGCAAAACTCAAATCGTATGCAACATAATGTAATCCATCTAGTATATTACACAAGGACAATACTCAAAAGAATGAGACATAAGACATGTCACTGTGGCAGTGTGTAGTATAATATAACAGACATCAAAAACCATTCTAGCCCAAAGGCAAATAACTGGTAAGACTCTTCAGGTGAACAGAATATTTCAAAATTCTTATGTGGAGTGGGTGTTGCATGTATAGGAGCATTCCGGCCTCTACCACAATGGGAGGGCACATGGTGTTTTCTCACCTATAACACTGTACACATTGTATGATGAGCTCATCCTCCTGGTACTTGATGCGGCACACTGGGCACGAGACTTTACTATGACATGGACCACAGTGGGTGTAGTTGCGCTGCCATTGGCAACCAAACCCTGGGGTCTTGCTTCCACAAATGATACACATCACACACCTGTTGATATTGAAAAACACATCAATATTAGAAAACAAGAATTCATATAATAATAAGAATATTAGAATGCAACATTGTCATGGATTTTGATTCAGACATAATACAACTGATTCATATAGATGCTTACAATTGAGATTATATGAAGGGATAACATACAATGAAACCTGGTTTGAATGACTGTCTGAAAAACTTCAGCCTTTGTTGAAAAATACAGTTTCATTTGTTCAACTGTTGTTCTATTTTTATTAACAGTGACCTTGACCCTATGGCCCTATATACAATCCCGTAAAAGTCCTCCATTAACTCTTCTTCATACCAAGTTTGCCTGCAATGTCATGGTTCATACAGAATTTCCATTTCAAAATTCCAGTACATTTCCAGGACTTTTCAAGGATAAAATCGATTTTTCCAGGACGTTTTATGCGGTTGAAAGTGTACCATTTTAATATTTAATGACAAAGTATTTATAGTGCATATCCTCAATATTGCAGTTAATATTAACTAATCTTGTAGCTTCAACATTATTATAACCCAGAAACACACAATACAGAGTAAAACAATACATTTATTAACACTTTAATGTTCTTAACGTATAACATGACACAACAAAATAATCATCATCCGGCATGTCTACAATCAAACAGTCTACAATCTACTTTAAACCACTTTTTCTATTAGAAAGTTCCATGTCAAGGTCTCCAACTGCTCTTTTCTTCTCTTTAAAACATCTCCTAAGCGCATTCGCTTCAGTGACAAATGAAATTTTTCCCGTCTCTTCTGCTTTTTCTAGAAGTCTTTCCGACTTGGTCTCCAAGACTGAGATATCTTCTTCTAGTCGTTTTTTTTTTTGTTCGAGATCATCAATAACATCAAGTTCCTTCTCTTACGTTTCTCCAGTCTCTCAGCAGTAAGTTGTTTTTTTCCTTTCATTCTCTAAATACTCTTGGTATTTTCTAGAGGCTGAAGAGGCGGATGCCATGAGTTCAGGTGTTATTTTGACATGCAAAACACCTCCAGCAACTTTCACATGGTCACATATAATTCTCTGTGCTACAAGAGATTCCTGCTTAAGGTTTTCAACAGTCATTTCCTTGTTGACAGAAAAACCTCTTTCAACATCTGCATGGCAGATGACCAATACTATTCTGACTAGATTTCTCAGCTTTGGAAAGCTCTCTTCATCAAGAATGTCCATGAGGAACCTATCAAGCCTGTCCTTCTTTGGTGAGAATTGTGAAAATTTCAAAGTTCCAATTACTGGAATTTTTTCAACTAGGTTACAATATTCTTCAAATACGGTGTCATAGTCATTGTCTTTCACTTTGTGACTTTGGTTCATTGCATGTACAACTTTCTTAAAGCGTTTCCTACACAATTCAGGGTTAGCTGCCATAACTCTTGGATCAAGGGAAGACAAATTCCTCACCAATGGGTATTTCAATGGACATTTTTCAAGCATCTTTTTTGAAGTTTTTATCAGAAAGTCCTTGCTTTTATTTCTGAATTCCATGGTTTGTCTTTCTGAGACTTTGCTGGTAACTTGCTTCATAGCATTTTCAGCCCCAAAACCAATGTCAACTTTGGAATAGGTTACGTGCAATTCCTTGTATCTGGATCTATATCGATGATCCGAGACGCCTCAGTTGCATCAGGTTGAATAAATCGACAAAAAAGGCTCACAACTGTTGTTTCCAAATTCTTAGCAAGGAAACAGACCATCGGTGATGATGACTGAAAATCCTCAAGGAATGGTTCCAATAGCTTGGCAACAGTTTTGAAGAAATGGAGCTTTGCTAGCATCAGTGGATCATTGACAGCTGCTTTGATGATGCCATATGACTTACATGTGGGCTTTGTGTATTTCTTGTTGGACTCCACTTCTTTAACATAGGCAACAACAAAGTCCCATACTTCAATTGCCCTCTCAGATACTCTAACATTCTCTAGCCATCGGTGATTCACAAATTTCAATGGAAACTTTGAGCTGCCAGTTATCTGAAAACATAATAGCCTGATGTTTAAATCTGCTTGATTTCTTGAAAGAAATAGCATCTTATTTAATGATATCATTTTAGTTTGATATATAAGTTTTGCTTTATTTCTTAGAATGAAATTGAAAATAACCTTAATATTAACTTGGCATGTGTCCATAGGACACAGATGACCCCACTTAATGCACTTGTTAATCAAGGGCAATTACTCCATAAAAGTTGTGTGTACAAAACCCAAAGTGCAAACTAGTCTTACAACACGTGATTGATACCCACTGAAAGTGTCATAGCTCAAGCTTCAATATTTTTCAAGTTTTGTGCGAAAAAAATTGACAGTTGAGGTGTGACAGACATGCACACATTAACCTTGGATGGACAAGGGCAAAATATGCCCTCCTCTAACTTTATTTGACTTTTATTAACAAAACGTGTACCTTGAGGTAATCTTCCCTTCTTGCAGGTGTGTGCTTGAATAGGTAGTACATACTTCCCAGTACATCATCGATACCCCATCCTAAAATTTAATTTTATATAAATTGATTTCATGGAAGGATTGAGGGGTTTTATAAAACAGTTAAATAATAAATATATCATT